>NC_064629.1:596367631-596439070 GCF_023864275.1 Schistocerca cancellata
TGATCATGACAGAAGTAAAGAGAATAAGTACAGACTGGAAATAGCAATAAAACATATCCTGGAAAAGAAAAACATGTTACCATCTAATATAAATCGAAATGGTATGAAGTATATTCTGAAAGTGTTGTGTGCAAGTGAAATGTGGACAATGAACAGTACAGGCAATAAGAGAATAACATTTGGCATGTGGCATTTACAGAGGAGTGTTGTAAATGATATGAATAAGGTGAGTTACTTATTAAGAGGTAATAACAGTCATAACAGTCAAGCTCTCATCAACCTCGACATTGGTTTGAACACTACAGTGCAGTCCTATTGTGGAGGGGGGGGGGGGGGGGGGGTGATATGCTCTTGCCATCCTCTGGCCTTTGAACTGACTTCTTCAGCCAGTTATAAGGAGCTACAGTTTATTGTGGACTCCGAACCTTGATGAAGCTTAAGTTTTTCCACATTAATAAACATTGTCAGAGGCAAAAGAAGTAGTAAGTAACAGATAAAATCTTTAAATTGGTTCAAGAATCAAACCTCCAGACCTTAGGATCCATAGTCTAGCAGCATGGGGGAGCGGGAGGAAAATTTGACTAAAAGAAGGAATATGCAGTAGTCATCCTGAGGCAACAAAGTGTAGTTAATTTGATAATGTAAGAAAGTTAGGGGTAAAAAATTATCGAGGTAGACCGAGGCTTGTCTGTTATAAGTGGTTTCAAGAGCATGTAGGTTACTGAAGTTATACAGTGATGACAAGACTGGTACAGGATAGACTAGTTTGGCACCACCTCCTCCTCCTCCTCCTCCTCCTCCTCCTCATTAAAGTCTGGGCATTATATGTGTTGTGATGTTTCTAAACACAAGAAGCAAGTGTGCTGGCATGAATTTGTTGTTGTCTATTATGAACCATATTAATACATGTTATAACAATGTTCAAAGTGAAATTTTGACAGTAGCATTCAATCTCGTAGTAAATTTGGAGACCAATGGGCCTAAAGAGGCCCTAAGAATTCTCTCTCTTTGACAAAGTATCCAACTTTTGTTTTATGTTAGTTTAGGGTTTTTTTTTAATTTTATTGGTAATTCCTTGAAAGTAACACACCTACATGTAAGCTGTTTGTCCATCCTTGCCTAACTCAAGGTGAAACTGTCTGATTTATCTAGGGTAATATCCTTTGGTTTTGGATTACTGTAGTTCATTGTCGTGCATTTATTCCAGAATGTAAGAGATGCATCTGAAAAGTTTGGTGAATGGTCTCATAAAATACGTGGAACAAGTGTTACAAATAAAATACTTTTACTGACCTTGAAAGTAATCACCATTTGCTTCAGCACTGTTCTGACATCGGTTGTAAAGCTGTTAGAAACTGTCAGTAAACACTTCTTGTGGAATCGGTTGAAGCACCATGGTCACCTATTGTTGGAGATGTACAATGTCTGTGAATGTGCGTGAATACTTTCACTGTCTCTGCGTACCTTCAGCCCTTCTGCTTTCATTATCAAAGACAGCCGTTGATCGTCTGCAAGTGTCTATCATGCATTTGTGTCATCGTAAAATGGAGCAATGCATTAACATGAAGTTTTGTTCCAAATTACAGAAAAAGCAATGGAGACTCGAGGACTGTATCTGCAAGTGTATGGTGTTGAAGCAGTGAGTAAAAATGGCGATTTTGAGTGTTTTAAGAACTTTACAGGTGAAAATGATGGTGTCGAGGGTGAGCCACATTCAGGTCAACACAGAAAACATTAGACTAGTACGACAGATGCTTGCAGATGATTGGCAGCTGTCTTTCTGAATAACAGCAGAGGTGTTGAAGATAGACAAAGACATTGTAAGCACTATTGTTCATGAACATTTGCAGGCAATTCAGATATCTAACAACAGATGACCATGGTGCTGAGAGCTATTCTACAGGAAGCGTTTGCTGACAGTTTCCAATAGCTTTACAGCCGATGTTAGAACTGTGTTGTAGCTAATGACGAGTGATAGGAAGGCCAGTAAAAGTATTTCGTTTCTAATTCTTGTTTCCTTCATTTTATGATACCATTCACCAAACTATTCAGATGCACCTTGTAGTTTTATAAGTTTTGTTTCCGATTGTATGTAACTCTTCAGAAGCACACAGTGTAGGACACAGTTTGACTAAGAACAAAAAGAAATTGGGCTGAAATGCGTTCAGTTACGCATTCACAAAATCAAGTTGCACCAGCTGTAATGATTTGTCTCGCAGCTTGTAACACCAGAATGAACTTAACTGAATAGCCTCTTATGTGGCCAGGGGGAAAGGTTTCATCAGACATGATCGTTTCTTTGAATTGTGAATTGTGCGAAGTATTGAGTTCTACCACACCACATTCACAGTCTTGTTGCTGTGGTTATCCTAGGAGTCTCTCACATGTCCTAAGAAACTTCAGACTTATGTTGTAATAATGCTTGGTGATATACAGATAATGAGTTTAAGATAGTGTTGCTTCAGTACTAAGATATTAATTCTAGTGTGTTCCTGTAATACAGCCACAGAGTAGAGGAAATGGTTTAAGTTATGGAAGTTTTAAGATCTTAAAATTTCTATTTATCAGTGACAATGGGACTGCACTTAATTGTCATGACCAATTTCGCCCAAATTTGTAGTGTATGCAGGGCTTGGCCAGAAATGAAAGTAGCATAAGTGGGAGCTCCAGATAGCCAAGCATTTTGAAAAAACACATTTTTGGTGTGGTCGGGTGAGATGTCAGCCACTAATGTCAGCTTAATTTATAGCCAACAGTTGGTGCAGTGAAAAGAGCACAGAACGGTAGTCCAAGGGTTGTGGGGGCAATTTCAAATTGGCATTTGAAGGACACTGCAAAAAGTAAGTCGTAGTGAACATATCTGTGGAAACTTAGGCAGAAGTCCTCATGGTGATCGCCCATGTGAAAAACTTCCACTGTGCACAAACTGCCCAGACCTACACCATCCCAAGTTGTAAGTATGCTCGATTTTTAAAGATAGGACCTTTAAGTGCTGTCATACTTTGAATCCTAAATAATATGAGCAAAAGTTTTGCTAAATTTAATAGTAGCAATTTCTCTGTTCAAATTCAATGACAATTCCATAAATTAGTATGCTGTTTGAGGGAGAAGTTACCACATCCCTGGAACATTTCCCATACCTCATCAATGGAAACCACTCTGCTGATGCGGCTGGTGGCTCTCCATCCTTCTCCCATGTCAGTGGAGGGGTGGTGTATCCGCCCCCTCTCCCCAATATCCCCATAGCAGTCTTCCTCATGAATTTTAACTGCCTCACACATAGTCAGTGGCAGAAAGGAGTAAGAGCATTGGGCCATATAATAATTCCAATGTATTCATGCCCAGATGTACAACCAGACAAGCCCCCAAAAGAATTAAAATCTTTGAACGAAATTGGAAATGTAAAGGAAAAGAAAAGATGTAAGTCAAGAACCTGTGTGACAATACCATTATATCTTGAGTCTTTCCCTACAGACCAACTACCTGTAGATATTGGTGTTACACTAGTCGTACAGGAAGCCTGGGAAGCAACGGTGATTTGAGAGGGGATTTTGGGCAAGGCAATTTGTTTAACGGTGATACAATGGAGCTGTAACAGCTATTATCAACATCTGGCTAAAATCAAGCAGTTAGTGTGTGTTTTCCCCATAATATGTGTTGCTGTGCAGGAATCTTTGTTATTGGAGGGTCACCTGCCTACATTCAGGAACAACCATGTTTTTAGTAACAGTAGAGATATCACAATAAGGGCTTAGAAGGTATTTGCACATTGGTACAGTCATCCACTTTTAGTAAGAAAGTACTACAGAATACTGCTTTTGAGGTCGTAGTTGTTAGAATCTACCTACCTTGGTAATGATTTGCAACTTGTACCTCCAACCCAGATAGATGTATACACTAGGCTGACAAGTCATGGGATACCTTCTAATATCGTGTAGAACCTTCTTTAGGCCATCATAGTGTGGTAACTCGACATGGCATGGACTCAACCCAAGTCCTTGGAAACCCCCTGCAGAAATATTGAACCATGCTGTCTATGTAGCTGTCCATAATTCGAAAGTCTTGTTGGTGCAGCATTTTGTTCACCAAGTAACCTCTCAGTTATGTCTCATAAATGTTTGACGGGATTCATATTGGGTGAAGTGATGGGCCAAATCATTCACTCGCATTGCCCAGAATGTTCTTCAAACCAGTCGTGAACAAATATGGCCTGGTGACATGTTTGGGAACATGAAGTTCATGAATGGCAGCAAATGGTTTACCAGTAGCTGAACATAACCATTTCCAGCCAATGATTGGTTCATTTGGACCAGAGGACCCGGTCCATTCCATGTAAACGCAGCCCGTTCCATTATGGAGCCACCACCAATGTGTACAGTATCTTGTTGACAACTTGGGTCCATGGCTTTGTGGGATCTGCTGCATCACACTCGAACCCTATCACCAGCTCTTACCAACTGAAATTGGGACTTGTCTTGACCAGGCCACAATTTCCCAATTGTATAGGGTCCAACTGATATGATCACAAGCCCAGGAGAGGTGCTGCAGGCGATGTGCTGTAAGCAAAGGCACTCACGTCAGTCATCTGCTGCCATAACCTATTACTGCTAAATTTCACTGCACTGTCTTAAAGGATACATTCGTTTACATGTCAAATTGATATTTGTGGTTATTTCACACAGTGTTGCTTGTCTGTTGGCACTGACAACTCCCCTGCAAACACCACTGCTGTTGGTCATTAAGTGAAGGCCATCGGCCACTGTATTGCCTGTGGTGAGAGGTAATGCCTGAAATTTGGTATTCTCGGCACTCTCTTGACACTGTGGATTTCGGAATATTGAATTCGCTAATGATGTCCGAAATGGGATGTCCCACGCATCTGGCTCCAAGTACCATTCTGTGTTCAAAGTCTGTTAATTCCTTTCATGCTGCCATAATCACATTGGAATCCTATCCACATAAATCACCTGAGTACAAATGACAGCTCCGCTAATGCCCTGCCCTTTTATAACTTGTGGACACAATTCTATTGCCATCTGTGTATGTAGATATCACTATTCCATGACTTTTGTCTCCTCACCTACACTAAAACCCTGTATTTACAAATATTCTTTTAAGGAATCCACACTTTTCATGAGTATTTCTGCCAGTTCCTATTATATTTCCATAAGAACATAGTTACTGACATATGGGTTTAACAAACTCTGCTTTAAGAGAAACTCTGTTTTCAAAGATTATATATTAAATAGTTCTCAAACTGAAACCCAGTTATTACATTCTTAACATTTTTAACAAGTTTTGTGAAATTAGTGTTACAGAAAATGTAATTCACAATTTTTTCCCCCATCAGATGTTATAGTTTTAGATTGATAATTTCAAACATGTCGATTTCCGCGCATAGGTCATTTTACCCAACGCCCCAGAAAATGTTTCTATCTATTTCTCACATTGTGTTATTTATTGGAATGTTGAATTCTACACTGCAAAGTTTGCGTAGTTGTGGCTTTCAAATGCCACTACGCAAATTCAGCAGAAGCTGACAAGCATTTGTGATGTTGAAGACAATTAGAATGTTAAACTTGTCGACTTTTTAAATAAATATGATTTGGCACCATCTTCTCTATAGGCCATGAAATGAAAAAAGAAGGCATTCCTGAATGCTGAAACTCACTGGCCTCCTACATTTAAAAAAGAGAGAACATTCATGCTTCAGCCTACAGAAAGTTCTAGTTTTTGTATTAAAACTTCTTATACAGCTGCTTTTTTCCCCCACACAATTGGAATATGAAATACATAGTCATGAACATTCCAGAAGCTTTCAGTAAAATCCAAAAGCTCATCTTTTTTTCTATGGAGTTAATGATGGTAACACGATAGGTTCAGGTGACAGTCAACAGTAAGTGTAAGAAGTGTGGAATTACTGGAGGGAACTGAGTAGTTTACAGTCACTAAAGACTAGTCTCTCGCCCAAGCAGATAACCAGTTAGATCTGGTAATTTTACAGTTTATTACTTAGGTGTGACACCATACGTGATGAACTGCCCGGCTTAAATGTAGATGTGTAGGCTCCTTAAGGACTTAAAAACCATCCTCTTAAAATAAATAAAATAAAAATAAAAAAGAAACTGCCATAACCTTTCTTACCAAAATATAAATGTAGAAAGGTAAGCAGTAGACTTGAAAAGTAGCGAACATTGGAAAATGAATATTTTGATACAGTTAGTATCAGATATGGGTCTAGAAAATTTTTGTTGCTGATGGAACTGTGGTTTACTGTAATTTACAGGATGTTTTAAAAATTGCTTTCACAAACTTTAGGAGCATCGTGTTTATTCCTGCTAACTGTACAAGTCACCTGTAGATGTGGGCATAATTCATCCTGTGTAAGCTAAATACAGAGAGAAGAGATAATGATTATTATTATACTTCTGCATGCTGTTGCAGATATTCGAGCAAGTGTGGCATTACAGGACTTGGTTGTGATGATGACGTCCTAGCTTTTGCACATCAGATTTATATAAGTGACTGTATGATGCTTGTGGAAAGAGCAAATCAGAGATAGGTGAAAGGGGGGGAGGGGTGGTGATTGTGATGATGAAGAGGCAGAGAAGAGGAGGATTCAATTGCACTAAGCTTTTACACATTCCATGTAGATGAGTTGACTCTAGCCAGTGTCAACCACCTACAGCAACACTTCGTGTCAGTATGTTATTCTGACGCGGAAAAGGAACTTACACTTACTGATAAATGCCTGTTGAGTTTGTGAAAAATGTGTGGTATTAAAATATATTTTAGAACTTGCTAGGATTAAGTCATGTGCATTTATGATTAAATAGTGCTACCTGTATGTCTTAGAAATCTCCTAATTATGTTTGAGTCACTTAATTAGCGTACTGGAGCTAAATCCAAATTTAACTGAAAAATATTTTAGTCCCCAGAGATTTGTTAAAAAGTGGTTGTACTGTATTCATACGTATTATAAAAATGGATCTATGTATACATGTACATATGTTCCACCTCTCCTCCTAAACCATTTGTCCAATTTCAACCAAACTTGGTATACCTATCACTTACTATCTGGAAAGAATCACTGTGGGGATACAAGAACCTCCTACCTGTCAAGGGGATGGGTGTGGGTGTGAAAAAGCAGTATAGCCCACCACACGTGAATACCCATACTTAAATCAACCATTAATTGAGGCTGAGAGCACTTAGTGAATTGCCAAAAACTTTACACACTACTGTAACTTCAAACAATTTTGAAACTTTTTCTCACAGACAACCTCCAAAAAATGATAAAAGGAAAAAAAGTTTATCGCTTACTACATTTTCGCTGTTTGTACAGTAAAACTGCAAAATGAAGAATGATATCTTAATTTATTACTTCTTTACTGCTAATTACATTTGACACACATTTGCAGACAGTATTTTCATGTACCACTGAATGTACCTGCGAAATTATACCAATGTATGATACACAGTTCAGAAGATATGGCATCATAGACATTGACCAGTATGAAAATGAAACTACAGAGTAAAATTCACTAAAAATACCAGTGAAATATGTGTGGTACATGTTAAATATGTGTGAAGTATATTTGGATGTGCATATGTGGGCAAAGGCCCAGGGGGAAAGCTAATCTCAAACCCCTGGAATTATTTCAACCAAATTTGGTACACACATGAGTTATACTCTGGAAAGAAACATTGTTGGGGTAAGAACCACCAGCCTCCTGTTGGAGAGGGGGTGGTGATGCAGAGAGAGAAGGAAGAGGAGGAGGTGGGCACAGATAGGAAGAGGAGGGATTGACAGAGATGGGAGGCAGGAGGAGATGGACAGAGAGGAGTAGGAGGAGATAACAGAGATAGGGAAAAGAGGAGATGGATCAATAGAAGATTAGAGTAAATACATACCTGGGCAACACTGAGTACTCGGTAATCTAATTTTAAATGAATGACAGAGAGCAAAACTAAATCATTTAATCAAGCAACAGAAGCAGAATTATTGAAACAGTATGAAGTGTTGATTAATGGATGTAAAAAAGATGCCAAAGTGTGGACAAAATTGTGACATATTGACAGACCTTCTATCCCTGCTGGAATATCTGCAGTGTTAGCTTCAGGAGTATTTCATACTAATCTTTTCAACATAGCCAAACTACTGGTGAGTTGTTATGCTGAAATGCCATCTCAAAAAAACCACAGATTTTACTTGGAATCAAATTTTAGCAGGACATAGTATTGTATCTTTTAACACCTGACAGATAGAGATGTATAATGCCCTTTTACAGACTTCACCACCTTTGTGACGATTTTTGTCAACATTTGGCAAGGGAAAAATTTTTCCCAACCAGTGGACTGAAAGTACAATTGTACCATTGGACCAAGATTGAAAATTGGTAAATCAATCACTCACTCACTATAGACAACTTCAGACCAATCATTTCAGTGATGACCATATATAAAGCCGTGGAATGAATGAATGAATGATTGGTCATAGATTTCTTTGGTGTCTGGAAAAAAGAAACCTGCCTTTAACATTTCAATGCAGATTTTGAAGGTTCAGATCCACAACCAACCAACTCTTATGACTGGAGTTGGCTGTCAAAGAGGCCTTCACTCTTGGGTGACACCTGCTTGCAAGGCAACTTACCATCTGTTGTTAAAAATTTGTCATCCCATTGGCATTTCTGAGTTAAAGTTGGTACAGCCATTATTTATCAACATGTACAGGAAAACAGGATTCTACAGGGTTCAGTCTTGAGTGTTACCCTCTTCGCAGTTACCATAAATAGAATTTCTACTGTTTCGGGATAAAATATATTGGCATCCACGTGTGTCAACAACTTGTGTGTGTACTACAGTTATACTTTAGTATTCTGAGTGGAATATCATCTTCTGACAGCCTTTCAGAAGACATAAGCATGTGCCCAAAATCAAGGGTATAGTTTTTCGCCTACAAAATCCTCAGTCATTCACTTTTGCAGAATTCGATCAGCCCACCCCCACCTTGTCACTTACCTCAGTCCAGACAGTAATGACAAATCATACCTCACTATACTTGAAGTCTTATGTTGTTAGTCTTTATCACCTGTTTTCAAGGTTGGCTTGATATGTCTGGTAAATTTCTGTGAAAGAATTGAACATTTTTGTTGCGACTTCATGATTGGTAAGCTTGATTATTCCAGGGAACATATAAAGAATTTCAACAATGTACAGCATTCAGTTCATTGTTGACAGCCGTCTGAATTGATCAGTATGTCGACTGCTATTGAAAATGGAGGAAACTGAGTTTCATGGCATTATTAAACATTTTCATTTGAAGAGTTGCATGCTGTGGCTTTCCAGTTATGGTCACCGCAAAGGAAACTATTGACAGAATCCCTGATATGGTAGTGCAAGACCACCAGATGAAAATTCATGAGGTTGCTGAGACTGTAGGCATCTCAACTGAGTTTCATGCCATTATTAAACATTTTCATTTGAAGAGTTGCATGCTGTGGCTTTCCAGTTATGGTCACCGCAAAGGAAACTATTGGCAGAATCCCTGATATGGTAGTGCAAGACCATCAGATGAAAATTCATGAGGTTGCTGAGACTGTAGGCATCTCAACTGAGGGATGCATAATATCCAGCTTGGAGAATTGGCTATGAAGAAGTGTGAGGGGTAGGTGCCGTGACTGCTCAGTCAACAAAAAGCAGATCCAGCACAGTTTCAACACAATGTCTGTTGATGTTTTATCACAATTCACAAGACTTTTTGTGCCAGTTTGTGACGTTTGATGAAACCTGGATCCATCATTACACACTAGATCAAAACTGCAGTCAAAACACTAGACAGAGGCTGGTGAAATTGCGCTGAAGAAGGCAAAGGCCATTTTGTCAGCCGATAAGGTGATGGCCACTTTTTTTGGGATTCCCAAGGAATAATCCTCATAGATTACTTGGAAAAAGGCAGATCTATAACTGGACACTATTATCCATCATTGTTGGAACATTTGAAACTTGTGGTGGCTGAAAAAAGACAAAGTTTGACATGCAAAAAAGTGTTCTTTCACCAGGGTACTGCATCATCTCTCACATCAGTGATGACAACCTCAAAAGTGCATGAATTGGTCTTTGAATTGGTTCCTCATCCACTCTATTCACCAGACTGAGGCCCAGTTGGCTTCTTCCTGTTCCCTAATTTGAAACTTTGTCTTGCTGGGAAGAAATTTTCGTCAGATTAGGAAGCAATAGTGCAATCAAAGAGTATTTTGTCAAGTTTGACAGAACCAATTTTTCCAAGGGGATGGAAAAGCTGAAGGGCCACTGGACAAAGTTTATATCTCTCAAAGGAGCCCACGTCAAGAAATAAGGTGAGTTGTTTACGAAACCAACATTTTTCTTGCTTTTTTACCACTTATCAAATCACCCTTGTATATCAAATTATTTTTCCTGTGTGTGATGCCTCTCGTAGTGTCATTTCAGAGGAAGGAAGGAGGTATAGTTGTGGCTGTAGGCTATAGTGCTGAAGAAATAAAAATTTGAATTTACCATAGGATATGTTTTGATTATATTGAAAATGTTTTTGTTGTTGGTGGAAGCATGTAATACCATGAAACCTGTATACTGCATGTCTCGTATTCTGTAATCAAAAACAGTTATCATCTTCTGTGTCATAGCGCAGTCAATAGTTACTGCTTTTTTTACTGTATAGTAAATGTTAATTGTTGTACATTCCCTTATAGGCTCTCTTACAACCCCAATTGTAGAGTATAGTAGGTAGTATGTTTACAGCATGTGTCTTAGGATTTAACTTTATTTTTCTTCTCATTTTCATAGATCACAGTAGTGTTTCAAGACTGCATTTGGGACGAAGGCGGCCTCAGCGGAGGAGAAGACATAGAGCTCCACCAGCTGTTTCCAGAACGTCATCATTTTCGTCCATCACAGATTCTACAATGTCCCTGAACATCATCACTGTTACACTCAATATGGACACTGTAAATTTCCTGGGAATAAGTATTGTTGGCCAGAGTAACAAAGGTGGTGATGGAGGCATTTATGTTGGCTCTATTATGAAAGGGTAGGTCATCATTTTCTTATTCTTGTGAGTTACTACTACTTTCTGTAAACACAATCTTGTGGCTTTTAAGAATTCTTGACAAATTTAACAATTTGTGCTGTTTAATTTCTGGGAAGAATTAGATAATGTGAAGTTATGGATTTCTCACAGCTTCAGTGACAGTGATCCTTGCGTTGGGATTGTAAATAAATGTTTCTGCATGAAAAATGGTCTTAAGATGGGTGTTCAGTTACTCATAGTATATGTCATAAAGTATCACACTAGCTAGTAAACCAGAGTAAATTTTGTTAGGAATGAGTAGGCATGATTTTTTTTTTTTTTTTCATGCAACCAACCCTACCACTGATAGATGCATGCCGCTTTTGTGATTGTGATGCATGCCACTTATGTGACTGTAATCACTTTCACACTTTGTGTGCATGTTAGAACTGTTCTCAGATATTGAAAATAGTGAATTACTCAATCATATTTCCAATTAGACACGGCTTTGCCCGCTCCTTCCTTATTACTTCTTTTGTGTTTCACACCATTGGCCCCATGTGATGACAAAACATAGTTTACAGTGTCCTTACTCAGTCCTTATACTTCAACCACTGTCGATGTTTATTGTCCTTTGCCATGTAGCCCTTAATTTCAGACCTTATAAGCTGTGCGATTAAAAGGAAACCATGACAATCTTGGAATCCTGGGACCATATTTTTTAACTAGTTCATCTGTAACCTATTAGAGGCAACTATTGTTTATTGTAAGACAAGAAATCTAATGAATTACCTTTTCTGCAGTTGTCTGATATTGGTTTTTTTCTGTTGCAGCAAGTTTTGCTGTAACTATTTGAGTGTATAGTATCAGTATACTCCTTTTTTCCCATGAGCTATTGAAAGCCATTAGAAAAAAATGTTTTATACTGTTGAAAAATATAGTTATTTCTGAATCTCAGTAGATAATAAAAGTGTAGTGTGTTAACTGTGTACTATCACTTACCAATGCAGTGCACGCAAAACATATTTCCACCAGTTTGGAATGAGATATGCTGCCCATCCAGTGTTAAAAATAATTTTGGTATGTTAGCCACATTCTGTACACAGAAACACATGACTAGGTGTGCATTGAACGCAAGTACTCAAATAATATGTGCAACTGGGGGAGGAGAGGGGAACCCCTCAAATGTTTGGTTGTGATCTCTCCCCCACCACCCTTGCCCTTCTCATACCATTACACTTTGCCGTACATGACAGAGCTCTTCATGTGTTCAGTATTCAGTTTCAGTATATTCACCATTGACCACTTACAGCGGAATAGGTCTGAACATTAAATATACAATTAACAATAACTTTACAGCAAAGTTTTTACAGTTTAATTCCACTTCTTTTAGGAATATTCCTATATACTAATGTCAATGATTATTTCAAAATATTCTATTATCTTATAAAATGGGTGTTTGAGTAACCAGTCATAAATCTTACGTTTGAAAATATTCCTGGTCAGTGACCGAGCGGATGCTGGAAGTTTATTGAAGAGTTTTAAACTTATTATTTTGTGTGTGTTTGCAGTCTTTGTGAGTCTGTGTCTTGGTTTGTCGAAGTCCAGTTTGCCTCTGGTGTTGCAGGGATGTATGTTCTCTCTGGTCTCGAACTCATTTAAATTGCTTTTGACATAAAGCAGTGCTGTGTAGATGTATAGATTCACAAGACAACCAAAACACAGCATGTGGCACACAAGTAAGAACTGCAGTTAGTTACTGCATTACACATATCATTTTATGCAGTGAAATAGCAGCCACAAAGATATTTTAATTGGAGTTTAATCTTCCTTTGTTCCTTTCAAGATAGTTAATTCTCTCTCTCTCTCTCTCTCTCTCTCTCTCTCTCTCTCTCTCTCTCATAAATAATTTGAATTGTTTTAGGGGTGCGGTAGCCTTAGATGGTCGAATTGAACCTGGTGATATGATACTTCAAGTTAATGATATTAATTTTGAGAACATGTCCAATGATGAGGCAGTTCGTGTACTTAGAGAAGTTGTTCAGAAACCAGGGTAAGCCAAATATTTGTACTACACTAATATAGTATATATTACCATTTAGTTTCGTGATAATATGTAGTGAAAATTAAGAGCTGCATTAAATTTGTTTTTGTGTGATGTTTTTTTAATCTGATGCTATTGAATAAACAGAGTGGAACTGTTAAACATAAATCCTACTCAGTGAAAAAATATTACAGCTGTCGATCACTACATACCATTATGCATTGTGTGTGTCATTTTACTAATATTGTATTTGTCTTCAGAGTCAATGGCAGTGGTTGGATTTGTAAACATGATACAGTCAAATTTATTTTTATTTTGTAGACTTACTCAAGACAAGAATGTCAGTAAAAAGTGCAATGACAACACTGGGCACAGTGCAACAGCTGGAATATGCACCAATAATATTGTTTCCAGTGCAGGAAAAAGAAATGCATGATTTACATATTACAAGAGATAATTTTATACTTGAATAAATATTTGAACAAAGAAAAAATAATTGTATATACATTTTCTCTTTGATTTCCTGTTGCAATTTAAAGAAATCTTATCAACAGCAATGGAATGAATCATACCAAATATTAGACAGAACTGCCCCCCCCCCCCCCCCCCCCACTCCCCCATGTTACACAAAACAGGTTGGAACACTGTTGCAGAAGCAATGAAAAAAAAATGCCAAATTTAAAAGAACGCTTTGTTACAGAAGCTCAAAATTCAGTGTGAACTTTAATGTGAGATGCTTTTAATAGTTTCCACAGTGAAATTCTGGCAGAAAATTCAGAGAGATTCTGGTCATATGTGCAGTTAAGTAATGGCAAGACAATCAATACATTCACTGTACTGTAATGGTGGTAATGTTACCAACGAAGTGCCACTAAAGCGGCGTTATTAAAAACTATTATTGGAAATTCCTTCATCAAAGATGATGAAGTAAATATTCCAGCATTCGAATCAAGAATTGCTGCCGATATGAGTGACTAAATTAGCAAAGCAGCATAAATCACTTAAAAAAGTCAAGTCCTCTGCTCCAGATTGTATATCAGTTAGATTCCTTTCATAGTATGCTGGCACAATAATCCATACTTGTCAACCATATACAACCACTTGCTTGACAGAAGATCTGTACCTAAAGACAATGTTGCACAGGCAACACCAGTAATCAAGAAAGGAAGTAGAAGTTATCCAATCAGTTACAGACCCGTAGCATTGCTGGTGATTTACCGTGAGAATTTGGAACATACACTCTATTCTAACATTATCAATTACCTCAAGAGGAAAAAAAAAATAAAATAAAATAATAAACTGTTGACACACAGTCAGCCTAGATTCAGAAAATGTTATTCTTGTGAAACACAACTAGCCCTTCATTCTCACAAAGTAGTGTGTGCTATTGACGGGGGATCTCGGATTGATTATGTATTTCTAGATTTCCAAAATGCTTCTGAAATTGTTCCTCACAAATTGCTTCTAATGAAATTGCATGCCTATGATGTATCATCTCAGTTATCCAACTGGATTTGCGATTTCCTGTCAGAAAGGTTACAGTTTGTAGTAACAAACAGAAAATTGTCAAGTAAAACAGAAGTGATATCTGACATTCCCCAAGGAAGTGTTGTAAGTCCTCTGCTGTCCTAATCTATCTCTTTGATTTAGACGACAATCTCTTTGTTGGTTTGCAGATGATACTGTTATTTACCATATATGTAGTAAAGTCATTGGAAGAGCAAAACCAATTGCAAGATGACTTGAGACACGATACCTGTATGGTGTGAAAAGTGGCAGTTGACTCTAAATAAGGTAGTGTGTGTTGTTATCCACATGAATACTAAAAGGAATCCATTATATTTCACAATAAATCACATAAATCTAAAGGCTGTTAATTCAGCTAAATACATAGGAATTACAGTTATGAACAACTTAAATTGGAACGATCACATAGATAATTTTCTAGAGAAGACAAACCAAAGACTGTGTTTTATTGGCAGAACACGTATGAGATGCATCTGGTCCACTAGAGAGTGTCTATATACTATGCTTGTCAGTCCTTTTGTAGAGTATTGCTGTGCAGTATGGGATCCTTGCCTCCTTCAAAGGAGGACATCTCGTTTTCTATTATAACAAAATTGGGGAGAGAGCATCACAGGTATGATATGCGAAATGGGGTGGGGATCATTAAAACAAAGACGTTTTTCAGTGTAGTGAGAGCTTTTCATACAGTGTCAGTCTAGAATGTTCTCTGAATGTGAAAATTTTTTAGTGACGCCCGCCCCAACATAGGGAGAAATGATCATCGTAATAAAATAAGAGCTCACATGGAAAGCTTTAGATGTTTATTTTTCCTGTGTGCTGTTTGAGAGTGGAATGGTAGAAATATAGCATGAAAGTATACCCCTTGGCATACTCTCAAGTGTGAATTGCAGAATAGTCATGTATATGTAGAAGGATAGTGTCAGAAAGTGGGAATAGAATTTGTTTATGGTACATTTTATAACAAAGTATTGATTTAGAGTATGTGTGCATTAATTGTAAAACCTGTATGAGAAAGACTAAAAACATAGTACTTAAACAATTACATGTGTGTTATGCTTTAGGACATGCATACTTAGACTTAGTATTTATTCCCTTATGTTACTTGCAGTCACATGCAGTGTTAAATTATTGTTTCACTTGTAAATTTTTGTTTTGCTTTTATATTAACTCAGACTTTTAGTTACATTATTAATTTGTGTTTAAAATTTGTAACTTTCAGTCCTATAAAACTAGTGGTTGCGAAGTGTTGGGATCCAAATCCAAAAGGTTATTTTACAATTCCAAGGACAGAACCAGTACGACCAATTGATCCTGGTGCCTGGGTTGCCCACACAGCAGCAATAAGAGGTTGGTATTCACATACCATAGGATATCTCATGCTGGCAGAAACATGTACAGGGTATCCCAGAAGGAATGGTTGAGATTCTGGGATATGACAGGAACAATCATTTGAAGCAAAAAAAGTCTAGTAAGCATGGGTTGTAAAATACATACCTTAAGAGCTATGAGCAGTTCTTCATCTTCACTACCATGAAACACATTTCTTCTACTGAACAAGTGCTCATAGCACTTAAGGTATGTGTTTTAGACCTCATGATTTCTAGACTCTTCTCTGTTTTCGTCCATACTACCTAAAAAATGGAAAACAAAGCGCTTGCAGGAGAGAGATGTTTCACAGTATCGAAGATGTAGTAGTGCTCATGGCTCTTAAGGTATGCATTTGAAAGTCCATGTTTATCAGACTTTTTTTGCTTCAAATGACCGTTCCTGTTTTATCTCCAATACTGATCATTGGGCCTGTGACACCCTGCATATAGAAGATAGTCACAAAAATTGTTTGTGACAATAGTGTCATTGACACTGTGTGCAGAGTTGATTTGTAATTTTTGTTAATGAAACCGAACATTTAATTCTTATGAATATTTTAGTATGACACTCTAAAATAATCCTGCTGTCAGATTGGAAAATCACATGAACATTTGTCAGTCTCATAATTATGTAGTTCTTGTCAGATCTTAGTACCTGTTATATTTTTAACTGATTTCTCTGAGTATGCAATGTGACGTAGTTGTTAAAATACTTAAATTCGCAGTCAGGAGTACCGGTTCCCTATTGGGCCATCCAGATTAAGGTATTCTTTGGTTTCCATAAATTGATTGGCAAATCCTTCGAAAAGGGCACAGCTGATTCATTTCCCAGTCTGAGCTTGTAGTCCATATGTGATGATATCACCAAGAGAATATTAAATCCCAGTCTTCATTTGTTAATTTCTGTAAATGTTTCTCACTTTGCATAGTGGGAATGATCATAAAAAACTATTTCTGCTTCCTGTGGTTGCTCAAATTGTGTTGTCTTTTGTGCCAATTTCTGTTGCTTTGTTAGATATGGTTATCTGCTATCCATATTATTATTCAGTATTGGGACGTCATCGACAGCTAAGAATGGCTCCATTGTTTCTCATTTCTTCATATATGTGCCTCAAATATAAAAATGACAGATAGAAGTTTGGCTCAATTTCTCTTTAAAAAGACTGTCTGTCAAGGACAGAATAGGAAGCATTATTTTTAAGGGATCAACCACTTAATTATATACCTATAGCTATTTATGACAATTTTACAAATTTCAAAAGTTTACTTCAGTATTTATATTCTGTTTTGTTTGCTTCCAGCTTGATTTTTTTTTTTACTGCCTTTGGCTATTTTGTTATGAATCCTTTCATAGACTTGTAATGCATATAGTATTGGAGTAATTTCTGTGTTAATTACATATCCTCCCTGAATATAAGCACATGTATTTCACTTCACCATTTTATGGTGTATTCATGTTTCCAAAATTGCTTATATGTTTTACTTAACCAACTGACATCTGGATGTTGAGCCTAATTTACCCATTTTGCTAAATGTTACTTCCATTATTAATGTTTTCTCATTGCTCATTTCTTTTAACATATTTTTGTACATCAAGCATAATTTTTCCATTAGTGTGGTCTACTCCCATTTCTGTTCGTATTTTCCTCCTGACATTAAGTGTGGTGGTCTCTCCCCTCCCCCACTACAGATGGAAATTAAGTCACCTTACTGCTTCTGTCAGGTTATGGAATTGTGGTTGGTGATGTTGGCTCCTGCCCCCCCCCCCCCCCTCTACCCAGGCCACATCTTACTCCTTACCCATGTTAAATAAGCTTTGACCAAAATTGTCTGCATGTCTGTCATCTTTATTTTACCCACATTGCATTGTGGAGTTGTAATACCCTTCCTCTTACATCTTACTTGTATTGTTGTTTGTTTATTTATTTTTCACTCCATATTTTGATCCCCAGATCCAGCTTAGATATTCACTGTTCACCCCCCACCCCAGTTTAATCTTGCCAGGCCGGGTGGTCTCGCAGTATGGCATCTGCCTCGAACCAAGAGGTTACGGGGTAATATGGTAGTCAAGCCACAGAAATTTTCATTGTGCATTTGATCTACTCTTCACCTCTCAGTGACCTGATGAGCCACCAGATGACACATGGTTCAGATTCCATGTTAAACAGTAGGTCTTGTTTCCCAAGTTGGTGACCTGGGATAGATTAGGGACATGCAATTCGCTGAAGCGGCGTCCAATTAAAAGTATTGCATGTGTCCATTGTGCCACATGAAATTAATAAAATGGAATCGTGCACAGACCTTCATAAATGGGTCTTCTGATATCTTTCTGGTGTTCATATCATTTACATCTATTTGTGGAAGTTTTATTTAATCTCTCCTGGTTTCCTGTCCTTCCCACCATTTCATAACTTGATATTTAATCTCTGAATTTACGTTTATTGTAGGCCTTAATATTGCAGTCACTGCGCTGAGAGCAGCGCAACTTGTATTCTTCAACATTGCTGCCCCATCCAGTATCAGCCCTCCTCTTTTTTTCTTCACAATATAGTTTTATTGTATAATAGACTTTCCTGGCTATCAGTTTCGTGTTGCTAGCTTTTTAGTCCAATAAAAATATAATTTAAGACAGGTAACTTGTGAATCAGTGAGTAGAGCCGTTGGGATCAGTAACAGATGTAGAAATTTTTAAAGGTTTCAGCTTGGTACGAAAACAGTACTATCCCACTTTTAAAAACATTTGTCTCTATAAAGATACTCTTACAATTAAAAATGTAGGATTCAATCATAGAAGTATAGTGTTAAAGAAATGGTCCACATCTGTAGTTTGCCCAGATTGGCTGCGTATTTACAAATATATATCTGAAAGCAGTGCAACTATCAAATTTGGAAGGAAGTTAGAAGATCAAAATTTGGAGAATTTAGCCAGATGATGAAAAATTCATGTGTTGTTTCAAAATTCAGCTGGTCTGTAGTAAATGAAGACAGAGAGTATGCTAACAACAAATTATTGGTTGCATTTATGCATCAGCTCCGGAGGATCACATAGAGGTACAAGACTCCTCTTCTGTGGGATTCTATTTCCTGCTTTCTGCCACCAATTACTTGTGCTTGTTTGCAGCAAGTCCTCGGGATTCTGTTTAAACACCTTTTCTTTGATCTGTGCTGGTGGTATTCTTCTGCGGGAAATAAAATCCAAGGATTTCTAAGGCCATCAAAGTTTGTCCATTTTTAGTAGTAAATTAATTATTATTATTTACATTTTATGGCCTTCATTGGGCCACTCTAGCCAACTTTATACAAGGAATTTTTCAGTTTCCTGTCAGCCCAGCACTTCTTCATTCTTTCGGATCTCATCCTTCTTTCTTCATCAGAAATCACCCTTCCTATTGTCTGTTTGTTGATTCTTGTTTGCAGTCTGGTTTGATTGTTTGTGAGTTTCCTGATTTTGTCAGTTTTGTTTCTTAGGTCTTCCAATGTAATCTGTAGCTCATCCATATCTTCGAGTTCTGTAATCCACTTAATGTTGCACTTACTGTTCCACAATTTTTCTATTATTCTCCTGTTCTCTGGTGTTCTGATTAGTGTGTTTCTTCCTGATTGTACTCATTACTGGTTCTATTTCCTTGTAGACTGTTTCATTTGTAGCTACTCTCCAGTGTCCATCTTTCTGGTACGATTTGCTGATGCACGTTCTGATGATTCTTCTCTTTATTTTGAGTATTTTGTCTATTTGTGCAGTGTTAGTTGTTTTGAAGATGGTTTTAGTTGCGTATGTTATTTCTGATTGAGTGGCTGTTTTGTAGTGTTCTAATTTTGTTGCTATTGACAGGCTCTTTTTGTTGTGGATGTTCTTGGTGATATATTGTGCTCTAGTCAATTTGTTTATTCTGTTACGCCATGTTGACTTTTCATTGAGGTTATATATTATGATTTCTCCCAGATATTTAAATTTATATACAATTTTGATTTCTTGGTTTCCTATGGCAATTTTGTGTACGAGTGGTGGGTCAGTTAACGTGATGACTGTTTTTTCAAAGGATATTCCAAGACCAATTTTTTGTGCTATTTCCTGTAGCGAGATAACTTGTTGTTTGGTTTCCTGAATACTGTTGGACAAGAGAGCAAGGTCAGCAGCAAATCCTAGTAAATTTAAACTTATGTTCTTTGGGTTAGTCTTGTACCATTCCCTCATGATGTATTCTAAATCACAGTTGAACAGCAGGGGTGCCAAGCGATCTCCTTGTCCTAAACCTGTTTTTATGATAAATGGCCTAGAGAGTTCCCCCCTGAACTTGACTTTTGTTACAGTGTTGGTTAAGGTGAGTTCTATCAATTTGATAAATTTTTTATAGAGCCCGAAATTTCTTAAGAGTTTTAATATTGAAGATCTATGGATACAATCATATGCCTTTTTAAAGTCCACAAAGGTTATTACAAGAGGTTTATTTCGTTTCTTGTAATATGCTATGGCTAGTAAAGTGATGATCTGTTCTGCACAGCATCTCCAAGGTCTGAAGCCTCCTTGGTATTCACCTGATTCTTCCTCTAGTTGTTCTTTGATCCTTTTGTATATGATTCTGGAGAAAATCTTGTATGTGCAGTCTAAGAGAGAGAGACCTCTGTAATTATCTGGGTTGCTTTTATCTCCTTGTTTGTGGAGTGGGTGGATATGGCTGTGGTCCAATGTTCGGGAAACTTTTCTGTTATCCAGATTTTTGTTAGGGCTATGTGTAAGTATGTTCGAACTATATCTCTGGCATTTTTCCACATTTCTCTGCATGCCTTATAATTTTTTTATCTCTCTGAGTGCTGTTTCCATCTCTTGGATTGTTGGAGGATTTATGAGATCAGATGGAGTCTTGATGGGTGTGTCTGTATTAATTGCTAAAAGTTCCTGGGATTCTTCACAATTCGAAAGTTTACTAATTGCTTTTGCCAAGATTTTGGCATTTTCCTTGTCATTGTGTGCCATTTTTTCCATCTTCCCTTTTCAGCATTAACATGGGAGGGGCAAATTTTTGTAATTGTCTTACAAACATTTTGTAAAAGTCTCTGGAACTGGTTTTGTGGTAATTTTCTTCTACTGAGTCAATTAGATCTTTCTGTGATTGTCTCTTGGTTTGGCTGATAATTTGTGTGAACTTTTTCCTGATATTTTTGAGGTTGGTTGCATTTTCTTCTGTGTTGTATGTTTGAAATTTGTAACCATGCATGATGTCTTTCTTCATGAATTTTGTCACATTCTGAGTTCCACCAGATATGTCTTTTACGTGGGTTCAATGGGGCTCAATTTTCTGATTGTTGCCTGAGAATTTGAACCAGTCCTTCTAAATTATGTCAGTTTTATGTTTTGTGTGACTTCACCTATATTTAGCATTTCTAATTAATTGGTGGGAATCGAAGTTACTCTTTCGTTTATTGCTCTTTGGTTTCTTTTTTAGTGGTGTGAACTTAATTTTGATTTTGATAATGTAATGATCTGAACCTGTATCTACCCCTCTTAATACTTTAACAACGTAGACTTCTCCGTGGAAGAATTTGTCCATAAATATATGATCCACCTGCCATTCTCCTTTATCTCCAATCAGGATGTTTCCAAGTTTTAAGTTTGTTTGGCCTCCTTTTGAAGTATGTGGACTTTGAGATCAGTTTGTGTTCCTACAGAGTTCAACAAGTCTTTGACCATTCTTATTTGTTTTTTGATGTTTAACCCATTTCCCAATGATATCCCGGTATTTCTTTTCTCTTCAGAGTTGGGCATTGAAGTCCCCTAACAGGATCTCAACACTGTTAATATTTACTTGGTTTCTTGTTTGGCCAATGAGATCCCAAAACTTTTCCACTTCATTCCTATTCTTTGTTAGAAAATTCTTCTCGTTAGTAGGGGCATGGACCTTAATGATGGTATAAATTTTGTTGGATGCTTTTAAACTCAAAGTTGCAATTCTCGGGAAGATGGCTTGAAAATCGATAATTGAATCTATTATTTTCACATTGACTAGAAACCCAGTTCCAAATTGGGGACATTCTTTCATAACCCTTATTCTAGGTTTCCCATTGTAAATTCTGTAATGTTGTGATTCGAATGGTTCTTCTGTAGTATTTCTCATTTCCTGGAGTCCTGCTACCAAAATTTTCTGTTTATCTAATTCATCCGTCAACTAATTTAGTTTTCCTGCTTTAATTAGAGAATTAATATTATGGGTTGCAATGTAGTTGATCTGATCTTGTTTGATCCTGTTCTTATGAACTGGCATAAGAATGGATGATTGCTAATGCTCCGATTCACTGATGCCTCCTAGATGGCTACCCACTGAATCCGATGTAGCCTTCTCCTGCATTCTTGGACAGGACGGTGGAAATTTTTTTCCTAAAAGACCGTTACATGGTTGACTTTTGAAGGCAGTTAATCTTGGGTGGAGCAAGCTCCGATTTACAACTATGGTTGTCAACCGCAGAAGCACAATCCTAGATTTCCTCCTAACCCACTAAGGTATCATGTTCCCGCCAATACTCAGGTGGCTGATTGCAGTGGTTTCCCATTGGGTGATGGGGTCGCCATGTCCCTATGTCAAGTAAATTAATTATTAATAATAGTTATATTTCTGAACCTTTTCTTGATAAGTCCCCTAAATTGTAATTTATTGATGTTACTGAAGCTAGAGTTTGTATGAAACAAGAAAGGACAAAATTAATATGAAAAATTACGAGGAGACAGTATGTCTGGCCAGTACTTATCCTTCTGGAGACAGAGTTGCTGTATTGCTGATGTACACATTAAAAGTAGAAAAAACCTGTAACTAACTTTCGGCACTGTCATTTCACTCATTGAGAGTCTTCCAGGACATAAACGGGTGTACACACCCTGGGACATTCCAGAAAAAACTGGGATTTTTTTAGAATTCTATGAATTTTTCATTGTTTTAGTTTTCAGGGAAATTTTTGTAATTTTGACTTACAAGAACGGATACTGTAATTAAGAATTTTACTTTAGCCTGCTATTGCAGAATAATACTGCAGTGATAAAACATCAATGAGAGAGTAACACCAAAATAAAACTTTGCTTTTGATGAGTGTCATGTTACAACTGTTTACAATTTTAACAGGCTGCGGGAAAATGTTGCGAATGATGATTTGAGAAGCATTAATTAGAAAATTTCCTTTTACTCAAGATGAGTTACGTTACATGTGAGAATGTGCGATGAATTACTTAAATCACGGAGTGTTTGACTGTCATTCAAAACTGAACATTTTGAGGACCACCCACTTAGAAAAAAATTAGGGCCCAGAAGACCAGGGTTTATGTGCGATGAATTACTTAAATCACGGAGTGTTTGACTGTCATTCAAAACTGAACATTTTGAGGACCACCCACTTAGAAAAAAATTAGGGCCCAGAAGACCAGGGTTTATGCCATTTTTAAAAATTTTTCTGAGTCACTTGTGTTTGACATATCTTAAAAGGTAACACACACCATAAATGACCAAGGCTCAAGGCTAATTTTTCGTATTTATTTCAGTTCTTTCGTAGATTACAAATTATGCAATAACGATTACCAAAAATATAATTCTCCTAAAAAAAGGGGGGGGGGGTGGAGTGAGTTCTTGAGAAGTTTCACACGTAATTGGCTTTTTTATGGAAAGGTCAAAGTGCTCTGCTTGACAATTCAGCTAGGTAACCCACAAAATGTTCTGTTCACAGCAGTGAAATTTGTAATCGTGCTTGTCAGAAACATTCAGCTGCTGCAATTTAAGCTGTGCTCTTAGGATCCTGCCTAACCACACCCTCGGCAGAAAATAACAAAAAATTTTTGCCAACCATTATTATATGTGAAAGCTTAGCTTTTCGTGTAGCTATATTGACTTTGATTATTTGCATGTTTGCGCTATTTAAGAGGGATTTTGCTTGCCTGACTACATCATATGTCCTATGCTGTGAATGAATGTCTGCTGTCATTGGCTGGTGAGATTACATGACACGAGCTATACTGGCTGACAAAAGTGCATTTTGCAGTGCATTCACAATTTTGGTGCTTCGGAAGCCACTATGCTGTATTGTGCTTCGGAAGCCACTATGCTGTATTTGGTAGAATTCGTATTTATACTTTCGAAAAATATGCAATGTGTGTGTTGCTGCATATTGGAGATCTTTCCAACACACATCGTTTTGTTGCTGGGTTGCATTTCCTAAAGTGCTGGAAAGTTCGATGTTGGTGTATAAAACCTTTTATCGTTCAAAGGATTGGTAAGTTTTACAACTCTGAGGGAAAGTATATTATCACTTAACATTGAAAAGAAAATGCACTTTCACCTGGGAAAATATGTATTGTCACCCCAGAAAAAGTGTGTTTTTAACTGTGAAATCTGGGAAAAGTTGTGATGATCCCCCCCCTCTCTGTATATACCCACTGGAAAAACGAAAGAAAGAAAAATATCTGTAGGGTTTTGTTTTGAAGAAAATTAAATAGGAGTTAGCAGCACCACAAATTCACGTAATAAGTTGTGTTCTAGAAGAAGTTACTTTCCCTGGGTAACTGAAACTGAGCGAGATAGTGAAGCATTTAGCGCATGGTTTCATTGAAATGGGCGCTGCCTGTTTCTGTTCTTATCATTCCCGAGTCAAATGTGGTGCTCTGTCTAATAACTTTGTTGTTGTTGCACCTTCACATCTTAATCTACCTTCTTTTCAAGCCTTAGTTTGAAAAAGACGTGATGGTGTTCAGAACAACAGATCTGTTGCATCACTGTGGCTCTCAGTAAATTAATGATGAAATAATGTTGAAAAGTCTCTTGGAACACTAAGTGATGATGGATAATGCAGTATTACGGCATGCTTTAATAAGAGGCCAAAGTATTACCTCAGCAGCTGCACAGTTTGTCTGTAGTCCACTTAAAAAGACGAAGTATCAAGCAACTAGAATGTCTTTAAGTCACTCCAGAGGCCTTGAATGGGTTACATCACGGTGTACTTTTATCAGAACTTGCAAGTTGCAGTGCCAGTGAAGAATTTGTACCATTACTATAATCATTCATAAAAGACAGAAAATAAACTATGGTCAGAAATAACATAATGAAGAAGTAGTAGAAAGAGAAATATCCATAACATGAAGCATGAATGTTGATATCCGCCCCCCCCCCTCATGTGGGAATAACTTAAATCTTCCATTAGCATAATCTTGTTTGCTTCCTCATCAAGTTAGATTGTAGATAAATCTTTTCGGAGTACCTTTGTACCTACTGAGTGCGTGTGGAGCTGTATGAATCCCATTGGTTCTCTGTCTGGCTTACAGGGACTGGAATATTTAGTGCCAACTTTTGTCAAAATTCGCATTTATTTTTGTGAAAAACATTTTTGCACAAGTTTATAAGGCTTGTCACACTACACGAGTGAAGACAAAGCTGTAGTGCTTTGAAATTGACAGTTTACAAAAGTGCTGATTGGGGAACTTTTTGATTGGAATGTGCTTTTGCAAAAAGTGTAACGGTTCTCTTCTTAAATGGCCTTTGTTTTTTTCTGTATTTAAGCTTTCAACAAATGATTGTTCTGTTGAGAAGCAGCAGCATTTTCCGACTGATGAACTGAATTAAAGTGTTTCTTGACATTATTTTTCTTTTCTAACCGGATTAAATGATTACATAATCTGAAAAATATTGGTTTCAACCTTTCATGGACATTCATACTTGTGACTCTATACTTGACAACGCTACAAATAGAACTGACAAGGCACTTAGCATAGAATTAGAACTGGAAATAAATCTATTCAAATTTTAGGAGAAGAATTTCAGTTTGGTTGAAATACTTGGGAAGTTCTGTTTTCCAATCACGATAATGCTGAGTGCAGACACTATATACTGCCAGACAGCCACGAGCATAAACAAACTAGAATTCTGTCTTCCGGAGGGTACAGGAGCAATGTGAGGGAAATGAGCCCCACCTCCCTCTCGCGGTCTACACCCATATTCTGTGAAACCAAAACTGACACATTGTCACAGTGACCACTGATTCCTTCTAATGTCATGAGTTTCATAATCAAAATCCATGATGGACCAGGGTCAGTCCTTTCACTCATTCCAAAATAAGAAAAGAAAACGAACAAAGCACAACACAACGCATTTGGGAACAGCTACCATGCAGTTGCTTGTTGAGGTTGGCAGCATATTGTTAAAGGCCTGACCTCTAGTGTTATTTGCTGCAACCACAGTTCAAGACACCCACCACTTAAAACTGGCACATTAAAAGTGTCCACATTATACCAACTTTTGAACTTGAGCTAGCAAACAAATGTAGGCATTTCTTTGTTCCAAGAAGCTAGGTCCAACAGCCAAGTACTATGTTGAATTATGTGACATATTTTACAGACCATTCAGCCACCCATAATTGCCATTGCAGCATAGCATGGAATGCACTGATATATTACTATGTTCATGCACTTTTTATTTTGCAGACGCATTATTATGAACATTATCTTTCCAAATTAGGTTTCACCAGCTTATATTCAATACCAGTAACCAAAAATTGGTTATGTTTTCAGTATTTATGTGCAAGAAAATAGTTATTTAAAACACACTCTTTGAAGCGGGGGTGGCACGCACGAGGGAGAAACTGGCCGTACAGGTGAAGTTGCTGTTGGAACTGTGCAAGTCTGTCACAGTTTTGGTAGTCCCTCCATTGCAGTAGGTAGTGCAGGCCATTGACTCATTGCACTGATGGGTGTGCAAATTGTGAAATCATACAAAGATGAGTCTGACAAGAAACAGACTATTTGCTTTTAAACAGCATCACAAATTACCTTAGGGATACCACATGTTTATTGGTGGGTGGTAATCCAAGTGTACTCCAGACTTCACTGTACATAGCTGTTGCACCAGTTGCCACAATCCACCCCATAAGTTAAACAGTGTATTGAGATCGTGCAGTCACTAATACACCATCGCGACTGATTCTGTTGGCGTTATTGTGGTTTCATTGCAATTTATTTTGTCATCTTTTAATATTTAACTGTTCTTTAGAAGTTTGTAATGATTGCATTCAGCATGCATCCATCAACATCGGATGCCCAGTCAGGATCTGGCATTCACTTCATTTCTATATATGGTAGGGCTCCTCTCAGCCAATGAGACATGAATACTACAATTCACGTCACCTGGCTGTCGCGTTTACAGTGCCACGTCACTGAAAATTATCAGCCCCACCTGCAATAACCCCAGTTGGTCACCGGTGCACAATGTTACACAGTCTTATCCATAGAATATTATATGCTGCATATATTGTATAGGTATTACACTCTGATCAAATAGTTTATTTGGATACAATTCATTAAGAAATAGTGTGTATTAGGTAATATTAAATTTCCTCATATTGAGGCAGAATTCCTATGCATATTAGCATTTACCACAAAATGCTAATTTCTCAGGTCCCTAGGTAACCCTGTAACTGCTCTGGACGTGTTAACGCACGCCTTTGTACCTGTCCCTGTGTGCTCTGATGAACGTGTTTATGCGCACCACCAGTCCTTCTACCTGAACGTTTCTACATGTAGACACGTCTAGAGTACCAGGTAGAAGGACTGGTGGCACGCGTACACACATTCAGAGCACACAGGGACAGGTACAAAGGCGCGCGTTAACACGTCCAGAGCAGTTAAAGGGTTAAAAGACTGTTTTTATATTAAACACCAAATATAGTACACTATACTTCAAGAGTTCTTCTTTTTCAGTTTATATTTGTATTTGCTACCACTTAATGAGAGTTTGAACCTCTTAATTATTTTCTCCTTTTACCCATCTATTTTCCATAAATTGTATGTAGTTACAGAATTCTAGTGTGTGTCTGCATTAGGTCAATGTACTCATTTGGATGCAATGGGCAAGATATATACTCTCCAATCAGTAAGGGCAACTTAACAATATTCTTATGCAGCTTAGGACTTACTTCCAAGAGTTACACCCAAGTACAAAGGAGTCAGAAATGTCCAATAATTTTTCATATTTTCAGTTGATATGTTGTGGGAAGTTCCAGATTTGATGCCATAGACTTCACTACAATCGAAATCTTATTGTGCTTTTTAATTGTTTATGCAGATTATGCAAAACCAATTATTAAAATTTCAGGGAAGTCACAGGCATGTGTGTGTGGTGTGAAGAAGTTGGACTGTGTGCAATACTGCTGTTATAATAGTACAAAATGTTGCTCATCTGGGCTTCAGCCTCCTGTCACTTTTGTTTCAATAATGCTTTGCTTTCATAAAATTGTCGTCTAGGTGTGTGTTGCTACTAAATTCTCTGGAGCAGGAAGGAGTACATCTACCCCAAGACAGTTTGTCTTCATGCATGATGCTTTTATACAATACCATAGGAAAATATAAAAGGTCGTATCTGACTGCACAAGCCAGTGTTATAGTTTGCCTACAGTTGGATGTAGATAGTTTGACTCCAGACAAGGAAGCATGCAAGGTTCTCAGTAATTGTTCAATGTGATAAATTGTGGGTGGTTATGGTGCAGGAAAAATAGTTGCAAAAACTGCAGAATTTTAGTTGGAAGTCTTGCAAATATTATCAGATGTCTTTGTATCACTGAAGGTGTGCTTATAATACAGGCCACATGTTGTTGTTGTTGTGGTCTTCAGTCCTGAGACTGTTTTGATGCAGCTTTCCATGCTACCCTATCCTGTGCAAGCTTCTTCATCTTCTTCATCTCCCAGTACTTACTGCAACCTACATCCTTCTTAATCTGCTTAGTGTATTCATCTGTTGGTCTCCCTCTACGAGTTTTACCCTCCACACTCCCCTCCAATGCTAAATTTGTGATCCCTTGATGCCTCAGAACATGTCCTACCAACCGGTCCCTCCTTCTTGTCAAGCTGTGCCACAAACTCCTCTTCTCCCCAATTCTACTCAATACCTCCTCATTAGTTATGTGATCTACCCATCTAATCTTCAGCATTCTTCTGTAGCACCACATTTCGAAAGCTTCTATTCTCTTCTTGTCCAAACTATTTATCGTCCATGTTTCACTTCCATACATGGCTACACTCCATACAAATACTTTCAGAAATGACTTCCTGACACTTAAATCTATACTCGATGTTAACAAGTTTCTCTTCTTCAGAAACGCTTTCCTGCGAATACAAATAATAATGCACCTTAAAGCAAGCACACTTTGTGACTGCAGTTCTTAATAGATAAATTTTGGTAGTATGGAACAGAACACCCATGCATAGTAGAGATTCATTCTCTGAACTACCAAATATTTAGTTGAATTAAAAACTCTGCTCTCACAGTTACTAAGAGTTTTCGTTATCTTGAATGTTGTTTACTGATTGTCCACATTTTGTTGTTCTTGGGAATGCAGGCATCTCTTTACTGCCGAGGAGCATGTAGCTCCATCCTAGGCACTGAATTTAATTTTAGCTATGGGCTGGTATATTTTTATGATTCCTCAAAGTGTTACCATTATTGGCACATTAAATCTGGTGAGTGGTTGTAAGATGTTTGTAAAATTTAGTGCAAGTGACAACTTCCTGCTAGAAGCTCCTGTTCATCCCTTAATAAGGCTAATGATATTTTGTAGATTCCTAAGCTCATCCTCCACCCAACTATTCCCTCATCTCCCACTACAGATCCATCCCAGTGGTGCCTGCTGACAACTTTTTGAATGAATGCTCTTTATTTACAGTAAACATTTATAGCTAATGAATATTCCCATATCCACAACCTGACTCATATTCAGGAGGTGATGAATTTCATATTTCCATACACAATTTTAACTGTAATGTCCATAAATCATTTGATGCAAATGTGGGAACAGCTCCTTAAATAGGGACACATCCAATTTCCACCCCCATCCTTGTCCAATCAGTATTGATAATCTCCCTTTTCATCTGACATTAAACTTTAACTTTTCAGCCTTAGTACACACTCGGTTTTTGGAAGTTAGGTTTACACTGTTTTTTTAATTCTTTTTTACAAGCTTCGATGCACTGTTCAGTGTAAGTTTTATGAGTATTGGATGCTAGGTTGCAGAAGTTCTGCAACTACAATATTCACATATGTGTCAGTATGGTTTATCAATTTTACAAATACTTCAAATTTATTTTCAGGAGAATCATTCCCTGTGCGACCACCATCAGTGACTACCCTGACTTCAACCAGCTCATCCATCACATCGAGTATGCCTGACACTGAACGTAAGGCTTTTTGTGTAATTCTTTATCCTACAGGACACTGAAACTAATAATAATAAATAAAAATAAAAAACTACACGGTTCTATAAAAGAATGTTGACATGTACTTGTGTCAAGGTTCTCCAATTATAAATACAGATTTTTGGCATAATGCTTTTGTTTGCTGTTGTGACGGTGTAGGATTCAGTGTCACCGTGTGCACTATTTATTGTTCATGAAACTTTGAGGCACTGTAAAAGAATAGTCAAAATGAATAAAGCTGAGTTTCATAGTTACTGCCATGGAAAACTAACCAGTCTTGAATACTGAAAAATCAGAATTTTGTGAATCTGTCATGTGAACAATACGATTATCAACTCATTGTGGCATCAGATGTGCATCCAAGCAGTTGCATTCCAGATTGTGTATAAATCTAAAGCTCAGTTGAAGACGTAACTAGCCAATTATCACAAGGAAATGGCTCACTGCAAAAATCATAGATAGGCAGGGGAATACCACTCTGGGGTGAATTTTTTGTAGGAAATTCCTCATTTCGAGGCAGGATGATAAGTAAAATAAGGGAAAGGCTACCACTTACCTGTAAGTGATTGGTGCATAGCATACAGAAATATGTAATAGGAAACAGTTAACCAAGTTTTTGGGCTCTTCCTCTTTTTCTAGTGAGAGAATGCGCGCGCGCCCACACACACACACACACACACACACACACACACACACACGAAAGGACACACTTGAGGTAGCAAAAAGACTGATTATAAAATATCGATTATCAAAAGTAGTTATTTGGATAAATGGAGGTGGTGAGTAGTTTGGGAAGGACGTATGAGGGGAGGATGAGGTACCAGGGCAGTGCAAGGCGTGTCTTTTGTCAGATGACTAAACAACTGCACAGCAAGACAAAAAGTGGTAAGGAGGAGAAGAAAGGAGAGGAAGGTGGTAGTGAAAAGAGAGACAGCGAGGAGATAGAGAAAGGGGGGGAGAGAGAGGGGGGGGTGGAAACTACATGGGAGAGGGGGGGGGGATGGTGGGAGAAGGAAGTGCATGATCTGGATGTGGAAGGAATGGTGTGTACAAAAGGGAACAGCTAAGTGAGGAAGTGGGAAACAAGTTATCAGAGATTTAGGCCAGGTGGGATTGCAAGAGCACATGATATGCTGGAGAGACAGTATGGAAATATAGTTAAGTAATTCCCCTGTGGAGTGATATTGGGTAGTAATGGGGACAGAGTATTCATTTTCAGTTGGTTCATGAGGATGGAATGATGTTGTATCTGTCGTCTGCTTGCACAAAAGCAAAGCAGCAAGTATTCAACTTTTTCTTTGTAGTTAACTCCATGTGTGTTCTCCTATTTAAGAGGTGTAGTGTCAAGTTTTCGTAACTGTCAAGTGCAAATTCAGGCAGTCTCTAGCAAAGTTGTCTCTTTTTTTTTTTTAAACGTCTAGCTCGGTAAGCCATCAGCCTCCATTGGTGACAGGTCAGGAAGGCAGCAAGTTCCTTGTTTAGGTTTTCTTGTATTCTTTAGCATTTAACTTCTTAAGTTGTTATGCTAGGATGGATAGTACGTGCTAGGATGGATAAGATGTTTGTATAGTGGGTGCAGATGCAGTAGGAGCTGGTCCCAGTTTGCGAACTGCAGAAGGCAATTTTGGCTATGGCCCTAAGTCTTCAGTCTAGGGGACTGATGACCTCAGATGTTAAGTCCCATAGTGCTTAGAGCCATTTGAACCATTTGGACAAAGTGCTGACTAAAACACATATAGAAAGCTCTGAAATAATTAGCAAGTCATGGAATGTACATCAGAACGACAGATTGGACAAGATAGGAGGGGGGGAGTGTTCATTGCAGTCAAGAAAAATATTCTCTCTATTGAGATAGAATTTGAGTGTGACTGTGAAGTTATCTGGATGCGTATAACTGCTTTAGGTGAAATCGGATTAATTGATGTGTGTTTTTTAACGGCAACCCAATTCTGCAGTGACAGTTCTAGAGTCATTCAAAGAAAGTCTAAGCTCAGTAGTGCAGAAATATCCAGATCATGCCATATTAGTTTCGAGCAACTTCAACCCATTGACTATAGGCTGGGATGTCTATGGAACCATTGCAGGCATACAGTCAGCCAGTCTTGTGAAGTGCTTGTGACCACAGTTTGCTGAAAACTGTCTTGGGCAGTTAATTCAACAGCCAACATGCAACGGTAATATTTTAGACCTTGCAGCTACAATCAAGCCTAACTGTATCAGTGTCAGTAGAGGCAGGGACTAGTGACCATGGTGTCATCACAGCAATGATGGTTACTAAGGCTAATAAATTGGTCAAGAAGGCGAGGAGAATATTTTTGCTAGAAAGAGCAGATAAGCAGTTATTAGCATCCCGCTTAGAAAATGAATGGACATAATTTAGCTCCATTATATGATGGATGTAGAGGAAGTACGGGGAAAGATTAAACATCATGGACTGCAAAAGTACGTGCCGAGTAAGTGGATGCAGGATGGGTTGTGCTCAATGTCAAATGTTAATTAGAGGATATCACCAGGAGAGCCCCAGGAAATTGTGGAAGGACTGCTCTTGTTTTCTACATATGTAAACGATCTGACAAACGGGGTGAGCAGTGTTCTGTGACGGTTTGTTTATGAGACTGTAGTACAAGAGGTGTGATCAAACAGTAACAACAATTTTTGTTTTTCTTAAAGAATCTTTATTTATTCATCATCATCAACTTTGTACCCTTCAAAGGAAACCCCCTCAGATGTAATACTCTTGTGCCAGTGCTTCTTTTAATCTTGGAAGGACTTCTGGAACTCACTTTTCGATATGGTTTTCACCTCCTTCAGTGATTCTGTTTTTATCTCATAAGTGGTGGCCAAACGACGTCTGTTCATGGTTCTCTTCAGCCTGCTGTGGCAGTTTGAGTCACTCAAAAACACCTGTGGTCAGTAGTGTGCAGATACCAAGATCATGCATTACTAGTTGGAGATGACTTTAACCTACTTGTTATAGACTAGGATGTCTATGGATTCATTGCGGAGGGCACATACAGACAGTCATGCAAACTACTTTTAATCGCTTTTCTGAAAACTGTCTTGAGCAGCTACTTCTACAGCCGTCATGCAATGGAAATATCTTAAACCTTGTAGCTACAAACAGGCCGGACCTTATCGACATCATCAGTATAGAAACAGCGATTAGTGATCATGATGTCATTATAGCAACTATGGTTATGAAAGTTAATAAACAAGTTAAGAAGGCTAGGAGAGATTTTCTGTTAGAAAGAGCAGATAAGCAATGTTAGAATCTCACAGACTGTGAAATGACATCTCTTAGTTCCAATAATATGGATGTAGAGGAATTATGGGCAAAGTTTAACCAGATTGTAAATTGTGGTCTGGAGAATTATCTGCCTAGTAAGTGGATTAAGGATGGAAAAGACATATCATGGTTTAATAACAGATTCAGAAAATGCCGAGGAAGCAGAGGCTGTTGCAGTCTTGGTTCAAAAGAGAACATGCGAATGACAGCAAGCAAAGGTTAATAGAGATTTGTGCATCTGGGGAAAGATCTGTGTGTGAAGGATACAACTAAAACTACCTTAGCAAAATACCTGATAGAGAATCTGAAAAAATTGTGGTCCTATGTAAAATTGCTAAGTAGGTCTAAGGCTTCCATCCAGTCACTTGTTGACCAGTCTGGTGTGACAGTTGAAGATAGCAAGATGAAAGCCAAAGTCATAAATTTCACGTTCAAGAAATCTTTCATGCAGGATAATCTTACAAACATACTATCGGATGTTGAAAACAAATAAGTCAGCAGGTCCAGATGGAATACCAATTCGATTTTTTAAAGAGTAATGTACGGCATTGGCTCCTTACCTAGCTTGCATTTATCGCAAATCTCTCACCCAGTACAGAGTCCCAAAGATCCACTTTAGACAATGAACTTGTAACACTGAGTTTTTCCCCAAATGGATTGCAACGTGATTTTTGCACTATTTTGTATGTGTTGAGGTACTTTGCTTTGTGATACAGGCAGACTTGGTCATTGTCCTTAAGCTGGACATCTGATCATAGAGAAACATGTGATTTTTGCTCCACTGACCCGCTGTTCTCAACTCAAACTCCATATTTTTTTTTTATTTTTTTTTTTTTTCCAAATAAAATTTACCAGTGTTGCATTTTGATGATAATTCTTTTCTAATCTCACATTCAGGCATTGGATTATCATTCATGGACTCACTGGTATCCATTTAAAACAGAATTTGTGTTACTGGAAGGTAAGTCTACTAAGTTTTACAGTACTTTGTCAGGATCGCTATAATTAAGAAGACCAGATCTGAGTAACCAGCACATCGCTTAACCCTTTCGTGGGCAAAATTATTGGGCAGTTTTTTTTTTTTTTTTAATGGATGGAGAGCAGATAGTAGTTAACAGATAGGTATATTTATCATACAGAATATCAAATTTGCTCCAACTGTGAAAGTGAGGTCACACAGCAAGGTGGGAAGTATTCTTTTTATGCCGCAACATTGTGAAGAATGTTCAGAAAAAATGTAACTAGAGGCTTTTCTTGAAGCACATTAGACATGTCAGAGTGGATTTTGCTGAAAATTCCCCCCCCCCCCTCCCCAACCCCCCCCACCCCCCACCACCGCCCCCCAAGATGCAAGGATTTCATTGGGAGAATAGTTAGGCCACATTACATCCATTTGTTTTCTATTTTGGTGGCAAAGAATGTCACAGTATTAGTGTTTGTATGATCAGCGACTGTGTCCGTCAAGATGCCATTGCTGTCCATGCCTTTCAAATAAAGTTAATTCCTTGTTTAAAGACAAAGATTGAAACATTAAGAACATACATTACTTTACTGATGGTTCAGCTGCTCAATATAAGAATTTCAGAAATTTCATCAATTTACGTGTGCACGAAAAGGATTTTGGCATCACTGCCAAATGGAATTTTTTTTTTGAACAAGCCATGGTAAATCACCTTGGGAAGGCGCACTGGAGGAACATAAGAAAGACTAGCAGCCCATTCTAGTATGCAGAGACCCTTAGACAACAAAATATTGACTCCATATGATCTGTTAAAATTTTGTGGTGGTGATATTCCAGCATAAAGCTTTTTTTTGTGTACTAAAAGAAGAAATTGAAAAAATTCAGCCTAATTAAGAAACAAGGTTTGCCATTGGACGTATAATCTCTGGAAAAAGAGAAAATCATCAATTTAAGCCATTTAATTGTAATCAGCTCAGAGTAAGCAGAGTTTCCAATGATGCTACAGCATTCACAGTTAATGCCTTCGATGCAGAAGAAGAAATTTCAGCAATCTCAATTGCAAGTTTACAACCACGACTGTATGTTGCATGTATGTATGAGAATTTTTGGTGATTTGGAAACGTGTTAAGTTTGACATGAACAACAAGATGTCCTCATCAGCTTTATGAACTCGCATAGTTCTGCTCTTTCCTTCCACTGGCCAACTGCTAAAAACACCTGCTGGATTCCTGAGCAACATATTTTCATGACTTTCGAAGCACCATCAACATCATCAGGAAGACAATACAGTTACCCACAATCTGTCCTTGACAAAATTGTAGAACTGTTAAACAAAAATGAAACTGACCCTTTAGTATTTTTGTTTTGCAAATTTGCTGTTTTGTGTATTATTCTTGCTTTTATGGCATGTGTTAAATTAATGTTTGAAACTGATTTATATACTCAAATAAAATAAATTAATTATGGTACTTAATGAGCAAAATATTTCACTTTTCAATTTTCTCAAAATGCTGAAATAATAACTTCTGAATCATATTCTTATTCATCGATATGCAAGATCCAGAAATTAAACAGTATAACTTTGAGGTCTTAAAGCATGCTCTTTCCAGCAGTATCAAGAAAACATGATTGAACAAGACACAGTTGCGATATTGTCCCCCAAAAATACCCTAAAATTTGCACGTAGAAAATTTTGGCCGAATTTGCAGAATCATATCTTTTTATCGAGGCATCCAGTGTTAATTAAATTTGATCCATAATAGACATCATAGGTAGGAATAACCCTCTGAAGTTTTGGTGTGATTGGTTCATATGAAGAGTAGCAGTGGTTACTCAAACCTTGGCTCTCAGAATAGCGTGATGAATTTTTTAGGCACTTCAGAGGCTTGTATCTATATTTGGCTGTGGCTAAATCCCTAATTTTTGCCACGGTGTGATTCAGCATAAAAAGTTGTCTTTGTATATTAAAGCAAATGACCAAATATTTGCTAGAACTTTTAAAAAAGCGTAGCAAACTTGCCGCATTTGCACCTTCGTATGTGATGCAAAGATGAGTAGCCTCTCTTTAAAAGCCCCTAAAAATTCAGCCACCAAAGAAACTGGAGTGAAATTTGGTATACAACTATCAAAGACCATATAGAAACTTCACACCAAATTTCATTAGATTTGGAGATGGCAGAGTGGGGCCCCTGGTTCCCTTGATGTGGAGTGACCCGTATGCTATTTCCAACTATGATTATTTTGAAATGAGTTATGAAAACAGATTTTCTAAAAGTTGACTGAATGTGATCCAATTTTTGGTATTTTTACGAAATTCAAGTTTGTTGTTGTTGTTATTTTTTGTCATGTTCAGCATACATTTACTCTACCAGATATAAGAATCCAAAGTTTACATTTTTTTGCGCCAGTCTTTCATGCCCAACTTTGATTCAAATTATCTAGCATTGTTAGAATACACTTTTCTTTGCAGTTAAAACCACAGTCTTTTCAGTGAGACTAGTTTGTAAAGTTTTATAGAACCCAGTGTTTTGTCAAACCAAATACTGCATTTTTTATGTTTTTACAAAATCTTAAAGTTTGCAATACTTTATTCAGTACTAGAAAGCAGTAAATAAATGAATCTTTCTGTAAAATTCTTTTCATTATTATTTTTAAGAGATCACATTAAGTTGTATATGACGGCCAAGTTTCATTTCTTTCGACGAAATACTGCCCAGGATGTAACGGCTCAAAATTGTCAGAAATTCTTACTGGCTCTGTGCAAAGTTAGACATGGAGTCAAACAAATGACTATATTTCGCCCAGTATTGCTTCGACAAATGATAAGCTTTACCAGTGTTCATCATATGTAGATGTTCACATAAAATTTCATCGAAATCCGTGGTGGTCGAGCAGGAAATTGTAACAAAATCAGGCGATCTGACATGGAATGACCTTTTCAAGAAGCAGCATTTGAAGCTGACTGTAGAACTATTTACTACTGCCAAGGTATATTTCAAGTAGGTACCGTGAAGATACGATTAGAGCAATTAGGGCTCATATGGAGCCATAAGTTCCTTGTTTTTTCCCTGGTTCTGTCTGTGAATGGAACAGGAAAGGAAATGACTGATAGTGGTACAATGTCCTCACAGCCACACTATGTATAATGGCTTGCAGAGCATGTATGTAGATTTAGATTTGGGGCACATGTAGATATGACACAAGAGATTTATTTCTAAACTGTTTGGAGAATAATGCCTGGTAATGGAGACCTTAGTGAGTGAGACCTTCAATGTACTGGAAAACAGATTATTCATCGTTGCAGATGCACTGTTTACAAAATGGTCAGACTGTATTGGGGGTGGAAGGGTTGGCAGTTGTCAAAATGGAGCTTCTGCCATTCCTCAGTGGGCTCAATATGGACTGAGATTTTCTTGTGCCATCAGAGTTCAAGGTCCAGAAAGTAGAACTCTGGGCTGAGGAGGAGCAGGTGAAGCAGATGAGTGAGGAACTGAAGTTGTGGAGAAATTGAGATAGTTTGTCTTGGTGTGGATTCACATTGGAGAGAGATGCTACATGAACCTGAACCTGATTTTGGGTGGACAGGAGAACATTTTTCTATTATTGCTCTCTAAACAGGGTGGCGGCAGGGGGGGGGGGGTCGCGTGCTGCAGATTTGTTTGTATGTCTTTCCATCGAAGTGTTAATGTGTAAGGATGTAGTTTGTCAGGTGCATGAGGAATGAGGTGATGGGTCTGGTGTCTGTAGGACATTGGAAGGTAATTTTCAACTTTCTCTTCAAGCTTAGCAACACATACAGTCTTGTTAACACTGTGGTGAGGAAAGTCATGGGATGCCTCCTAATATTGTGTTGGAAATCTGCTGCAGAAATATTGAGCCACACTGCATCTATAGCCGTCCATAATTCAGAAGGTGCTGCTGGTGCAGGATTTTGTGCACGGTCTGATCTCTCAGTTACGTCTCGTAAACGTTCGATGGATTCATTTCAGGCAATGTGGGTGGCCAAATTATTCACTCAAATTGCCCAGAATGTTCTTCAAACCAATTGCAAATGATTGGGGCTCTATGACATGGCACATTGTCATCCATAAAAATTCCCTGATTGTTTAGGAGCATTCAGTCCGTGAATGGCTGCAAATGGTCTGAGTGTATCCGAACGTCTACATCTACATTGCTACTCTGCAAATCCACTTAAGTGCCTGGCAGATGGTTCATTGAACCACCTTCACACTAATTCTCGGTTTTTCCACTCTTGAATAGTGCGCAGAAAAAGTGAACAACTATATCTTTCTGTGCAAGCTCTGATTTCCCTTATTTTATTATGATGATTGTTTCTTCCTATGTAGGTCTGCATCAACAAAATATTTTCACTTTCAGAGGAGAAAGTTGGTGATTGAAATTTCATGAGAAGATCCTGCCACGCTGAAAAACATCCATTTTTTAACAATTTCCACCCCCAAATCTTTCCATTCAATGATTGGTTCAGCTGGACCAGAGGACCCAGTCCATTCCATGTAAACACGGCCCACACCATTATGGAGCCACCACCACCACCACCACCAGCTTGCACAGTGCCTTGTTGACAACTTGGTTCCATGTCTTGGTGGGTTCTGTGCTACACTTGAACCCTACTGAGAGGTACTGTGGGCAGTGTTATGCTGCTAGCAAAGGCTCAGGCTCTTGCGTCAGTTGTCTGCTGCCATAGTCCGTTAACGCCAAATTTCGCCTCATTGCCATAACGGATACATTTGTTGTACATGCCAAACTGATTTCTGCAGTTATTTCACGCATTGTTGCTTGCCTGTTCGCACTAATAACTCTCCCGCAAATGCTGCTGCTCTTGGTCAATTACGTGAAGGCCGTCAGCCGCTGCGTTGTCTGTGGTGAGAGGTAATGCCTGAAATGTGGTATTCTCAGCACTCTCTTGACACTGTGTATCTCAGAACATTGAATTCTCTAACAATTTCTGAAATGGAATATTCCATGCTTCTAGTTCCAACTACCATTCCATGTTCAAAGTCTGTAAATTCCCGCTGTGCAATCATAATCATGTCGGAAACTTTTTCACGTGTATCACCTGAGAACAAATGAGAGCTTCCATCCATGCACCGCCCTTTTATAGCTTGTGTACGCAACACTACTGTGTATATCGCTATCCCATGACTTTTGTCACCTCAATCTATGTCCTTATTGCTGTCTCAGCACCTCATCTATACAATGAGCTGCTACCTTTACAACTTTCATTATTTATTCATCACCAGTGACTGTATATTATCAAATTAATGAGAGTGGTAGGTATCTGCAGTGGTGAATATGAATAAATAATCCATTGCAACAAAAGGTGCTAAACTATTGCAAGGATGTGAGGGTACCACAAGGAAGTCATTAAACCTGAATTTAAAATTGTGAAGTTTATCCCTCATATTTTTCAGTTGCGTTGGAAATGTGTTTATTGATGCAGTACATAGTGATTTAACACGTGCTGTGGTTAGAAAAGTGTCACTGAATTGCAAATACTTTTGTGATCAGTGTTCAGGTCATTCTTTTGGAACAAGCTGATGTTATTAGGTACACATCCCACTAGCAAATATAAGTTACAGGATTACACAGTTAGAATACAGTGCCATATAAACAATCTCCCGAAGTTGTTATACTGATGTAGCAGATCATACAGATTATGTTTTCTAATTTAGGAATATTATTTGTGAATACAGAGCTATTACAAAACGGCATATAGATTAAAAATAGGTGCAGTAAACAAGCTTCACATTGATGCATAGTGATGATTGAAATTTTTCTTATAGTGCAGGTAGTAACACTAAGTTTTGAAGAACAACGTAAATGTGATACATCCAAGTTATCTTATCATCGTTCTTCAGTTCTAAAAATTTCAAGCATTTAGTGTAGCTGATCATTTGATCATCCCATTATGATAAATTTGCACTTAATCCATAGTTTTGTTTTGTAAACTGTACGTATCTTATTTTGTTACAACTGTGCAATGAAATGTTCTGTGTAAGTCACAAGTTGATATTTGACACTATCCTATTTGCTAGATCATTTATATTCCACTCCACGTCTTTCACAGTGACACTTTTAAATAGAAAACTTTAATTTTTTGTCACATTTAACTGTATATAATTGATACAGATGAATACAGACGAAATAAAAAAAAAGGTGTTGGGCTTAGAACAAAACCCTGTAGTACCTGTCTCTGTCCGTCACCCTCCCTGAACTTTTCAGTAGCCGTTAAGAGCAAACATGTTTCTGTATGCCGACTCTCAAAGGTATCTTTTTGCTTCTTATTTTCTAAATAGGAATAGATTCATTGGTGTGCTTTTCCTATTGCGTACAGAAGTGTACCACAACCAACCAAATATGTGCTTTTATCAAATTGAAAAAGAAATAAACTGTCTTCATTTCACTGTTTATACACTGCGTTCTCAGACCCCTTTGAAAACAGTGTTAGCAGGAAAGTTAGTCTATAATGGTCTGCTTTACCTCTGTTTCTGTTTATAAAATGGTTTTGATTTTTTAATCTGTATGGTAACTAACTGCTTCAGAAAGACACATTGGACAAGGGATGTGGTATCCCATTAATGTATGGTGTATTGATCTTTTTAAGCGTAGTTGGTATTTTATCATAGCCATGTGAATGTCTACTCTTCAGTGATTTATGAATTGATTAGATTTCCTTCTTGCTTGTTTCCTTAAACTGTGTGATACATAACTGCATGGAACATCATCTTATAAAAGTGCTGCATACTATCTATACCAGTAATATTTATATTCAACTCACCAGCTGCTTGAAAAAGAGTGGTTAGCGGCACTCTTTGTTCTGGTCTTTCCTGCGGGCAAGGGTAAACAGTGAGGAAGTCCAAGCATCTGTGATAAGCTGGCAAGAGGATATGGCAATGTGATTGGAAGACTCTGATGTGACAGCACTCATTCATCAGGTTCTCAACAATTCAAGCAAATAGAATTAAACTACCTAATGAGAATTAAACTACCTAATGGGGGTTTTGGGCATCTTCAAGAAACTGGTGAACTCACTTGCCTTGAGGCTGCCAGAAAGACATTTGCTTTACTAAAGTATTGTACATCTGGAGGCAGTAACATATTTTTAGTCATTCTCCCTCCTTACTGTCCTGACTTCCCCACCCTCCCAGATGGAAAGGATTGTGTTACTTGCTGTATGATTTAAGGTACTCTCGACAAACTAGGGGCATGGTGAGTAGAAGAGAGAGTGTGCTGACTCCCCTAGTCCACCAGTTCTGTTGCTAGATGTCAGTTGCTCCGCTTGTGATTCACAGAAGTACATGTTACCATGGCAAAGGTAGCACACGAACTAATTCATTCGTGAAATTTATGTAATGAAATGAAAAGTGCATGGATTTGATTAACTGACCTCAGTGGGCATCAGTTCTCAGCTAGTTTAGACAGTTTTTGAAGAGACTTGGACATTTTCGAAGACTTCAGCTCCTTCTGAATTTGTTTAATGCCTGTGAAAAACTGGCATTGGATATAATGAAGAATCAACTTAGGAACATTGTCCATCCTATGATCTTCACACTGTCCAGTGTTTATATTTCAACACTAATGTTAATTGTGTTCAAACTATGTAAACATTCTTTTAAAAAGGTCATCACCTAAACTGCCCTCATGAAGTTTTTTATCATGACAATATTCATTTTCCATCTGGATAAGAAATTGAAAACTCCTTTCGATGGGCACGTAAACAACGTCTTTGCTGTGGAAGAGCCATAATCTCTAAAGAGAGTGGCTTGTCAGACAAATTCCCATTTAGAAGGCACAAACACTTTGGCCATTTTGTGACTGTTCTTGCTTGATGCACCATGTAACCTGCCAAATAATAAACTGAACATTCTTTTCCTGAGGAGGTTTCAAGACTCTGGCATGTGTGATGGATCAAGACTCTGGTGTATGTGTTGGATCAAGTTGAGCATCTGCGAAGTTATGTGATACATGCAACATTTTTTAAATTATGTCTTCCAGTTCCAGAACCCTGTATCTGTTCTTTTGCTGCAAATCTCTTAGCTAACATCAACATCTGGCTTACATATGGTTTCAAAGAAAATTCACATTTATGTTCAGTTTATATCAGAAGATAATGCAAGTTTAAAAGGAGTGTAAACACACTGTAACATGTACAAGCTGAAGAAGTCTATGTACTGCCGGAAGATCATTTCGTCTCAGAGACCTTACGGTACCAAAATGACATTCAAGTGAACCCTTATTAAATTTTGCTATCAGGACATAGCTGAAACCTCTTTTCCACGAGTATTCAGATATTTCTAAGGTACTTTCAGTGGTTACTCTTGGAGACTGGAAAGTTCTTTTGGAAACAAATCCCTTGCTTCTGCCTGCAAGGATGTCGCCATTTCATTAATATTTTGTGAGCCTCTTTTCATACATGTTGCGAATGATTCCATTGATTCACTGCCTTTGAATCCTGTCGCTTCAATTTCCCTGAATGGTTTTTTATTCTGTTGCCTACTGAGTTGCTGAATAATGCAGAGCTAATCGTATGTTCTTACGTTGAAATGACTTCGGATCGGCGTGGGTGGAAGTTAATTTGTGGCAAAGTTTTAATCCTGCAAACTCTGGAGAATTATGTTATTCATAAACTCTTCATTAGAAATTACAGTTGATCTCATTGTTGAAAAGTAGCTCACCTTTATCACAAAAATTATTTTGTCTTCATTTTTATTACATGAAGAGTGTCTGAAAGTGCCCAAATTATTCTGGTTTCATTTACTGGATTTGATATAAATCAAGTAACTTTATTTCTTATACCACTAATTCCTAGACATTGCAATTGGAATTGAATGCAGTAAATTTCATTGCAACTTGCATACACCGCAACAGATTGTATCCATTTGTGGAGCAGAGGAACCACCATAAACACCAGAGCCTGATTTACAGCTTTATTCATACAGTCATATGGAATATATTCCCCTAAGTTGATGAAACCATCAATTTTGAATGACGTGTTATTGAAATGGGGTTGTTCTTGAAGCTTAACTTCATCAAAAATCGGCACACCTGAGTTTTTCTTTTCATCTTGTTCTTCCTGAAAATGATTTTTAATTGCTTCCACAGCATGTGTATTGCTTCCATATGAGCATTTGAGACTTTCAATAAATTTCGGAGGTGGGTTTCGGAAGGAAGTGGCAACAGTCCATGCTTACAACAATGTCTGTATATTTTAGCAACTTAATTTTAAAAGCACACTGTTCGGAAGAAACTCATTATCATACTACATTCCCCTTCCTGACATTTCTTTATTATAGTGTCTTCTGTGTTTTTCTGTTTCCTACTAAGTGTAGAATGATGAGATGTGATGGAGCCATCATACACTTCATGTGAGAGCTGCTTTCACAGAAGTATGATTTCAGCATTCGCTTTTCATTTATTATGTAGTCACACGACTTCCTGTTTCTTACACTTCTATGTTCTTTTTAGTGAAATTACTGGTGTGTCCAGTACCATTTTATTCCGTAAATTTTCCTTGACTGGAGAAACACTGAGAGACGTTGTCACTTTTTGTTCAATGTTTCCTTTTCTGCAGCTTCTCTTTTGCAAGTATTTTACTGGTGATTTTATTTTGTGTAATGTTTTTGGTAGATATTTTGGTAAATTGGAAAATAAATGAGGGACCACTCCTGGTTTGAGAGATCACCTTTGTCGTAGAATTGTAGTTTGTTTACTATCGGTGACAAACTTGTTTGGCTTTGCGATAAATTCCTCACCACGATATTAATCTCTCACACAATTGTGAGTCAGATTTTTGTTTTTCGTAGGTATTGCTCTCACCTGTTTGGAAAATTCTGTTTTTTTTTTTTGGGGGGGGGGGGTCTAAAATAATGTTTATTTTTATTTTCCCTGATGGCAGATCTGCACATTGGAGTGAAACACGTGGGCATCTCACACCACCATAAAGAAACTCACAAAATAAGCACAGTTACTAACAGCATACACCTTCCGATACAGCAAAATCGCATCAACTTGAATCTCAAGTGACAGTGTTGATCGTGGTTCACAGACACTGTACTGAAATTGCAGTCCTATGCACCTATGTTAGAAAGTTATCACGCTTTCTGTTCTACTTGTTATGCTAGGGGTTGTATCTTATAGTCTAGACAAGGCATCAAGCACTTCTCGAGTGCATTGTCATGTAAAACTGAAATGCTTATGGTTTGATTCAGTGTGATATAAATTATATTTACCATTAAAAGCACAACTGGATCATTTGTGTGGAGCTGAAAATGATTAACTTTCTAAATGGACAACAGAGATGCTACCTGTGCATAATGCATGTTGTTAAAGAACTTTTCATACTTCTTTTAGTAAAGGAAAAATATTTTTGTTGGGAGGGGTGAGGATGAATTGAAGGTAGTACTAAATTGTCAATATTGAGAAACCTAACATGTTGCATTGTAAAAACAAAATTGCAGTGTGTGGAATGTGAATGTACAGATGTTTCCATAGTTGGATTACAAACTTTTATGGATAATGCAATGCGGAATTGCATCAGATACATACCCGAGACCTAAAAAAGCCTTGGTTGAAATTTAATAACTTTAATTAAAATATGTTATTGTTACTTAAAAGTAGTAACAAAAAGTTCAGAGAGGTACCACTGTAGGTACTGACGAGTTAAATGTTTATTTCAAATACGTGAAAAATACACTGATGAGCCAAAACATTATGACCACTTGCTTAATAGCCTGGTAGTCCAACTTTGAAATGTAATGTAGCAGTGATTCTGTGTAGCATGGATTCTAGAAGTTCTTGATATGTTTCCAGAGGTAAGTGGCTCCAGATGTCCTTGCACATGTCTCGAAGTTCCAGTAAATTGTGGTCCAGTGGTTTGTGAATGTGGAGCTGGCATCTGATAGTGTCCCAGATGTGTTTCATATGGTTCAGCTCAGGTGAATGTAGTGGCCAAGACATGAACATGAGTTCACTATTATGCTCCTCAACCCTCTGTAGCATGATTCTGGCGATGTGACATCGACAAGGAGACATCATGTATGAAGGGATGCAGTTAATCCACAATAATGTTTATGTAGTCCACAGTTGACATGATGCCTTCAGTTACTACCACAGGTCATCTAGAAGCCCAGGTGATTGTCCACCATTGCATAATACTACCACTATCTGCCACGATCCACCATGGTGCATGTTTCAAGCAGCTGTTTGCCGGGATGACAGTGTATCGAGACATGACTGATTACTTGATGTGACAAGAAACACAATTCATCTGAACAGGTGATATGTTTCAAATGATCCATTTTCCAGTCTAAATGATCATGTGCCCACTACAGTCATAACTGAAGATATCATTTGGTCAACGTACAGGGATTGTCTGCTGTGGAGCCCCACATTCACCATCATTCTTCTCTGTCATAAGATATGCCACAAATTGTCACCTGTCCTGTTTTACAGAGCAGGCAAGCTGCTGACCTCCACATTCTGTAATGAGGCATAGGCATCCAACACCTTGTCACCCACTTTTGGTTTCTCCATCCTTAACCAGTTTCTATAGATGCTCAGGACACTAGAATACAAACAACCAAACAGCTTCACTGTTTTTGAGACACTTGTTCCCACGTGCCAAGTCACACCAATCTGCCCTTTGTCAGTCAGTTATCAGTGGATTTCCGTGTTTGTGGCCTGTATTGCCACCAGAATGATTCCTAATTTGCCTCTGCTCCCTTTATATACTTCTCTAAACATGTCATGTGCCTGCAACACCACCAGGCAGCATTTTGGCTCATCAGTGTATATTATCATTGTACCTGTAGAGTTGACGGGTGACCATGTGGAGTTGCTGTCATAAGTTATTTGATGCTCATGTTTACACATAATTTCAGAATGAGTTTTCCTCTGCAGTGGAGAGTATTCTGCATTTAAACTTCCTGACAGATTGCGTGACAAGCCTTTACTTGAACATTAAAGACTGACTTTGGTGAGCAATGCTATTCCGGCATGACTTGTGATCTGCCCTCACAGCCTTAATCCTTCAAGCATCCAACTGAATGCCTTAGAAGCATTTTGTGTATTACTCAGAATTATTTCTAATTTTGTGGTACACTGAGAGAAATTTTTCCTCAGATTCATGTTTGTTAGTTTTTTTTAAACAGTGGAAAGTTCAGGTTGGAATATTGACAATTATGAAAAGGATAGGTTACTACACACATTTCAGATGACATGTTGAGTTGCAGATGGCGGCAACAAATACTGTTACATACTGAGCTTTTGGCCAAAGCCTTCTTCAGAAGAGAAGAGAAGAGAAAACACACATAGGCACAAGCAGGCACATTTCCTGCACACATGACCATTATCTGTGCCCACTCTGGATAGTGGTCATGTGTGCGTGAGGTGTGCCTTCTTTATGTGTCTATATGTGTGTGAAAAAGCTAATTTTCTTTTTGATAGAATTATGATTGCCCTTGAACTTTATTTAGGTCGGCATTTTTATTGCTGATTTTCCTGTTTTCTATTACATTGGTGCAACTCTGTATGCATTCCATTTTCTTGTGTATTTAAATGTTTTTGAGGAGTCCTGGAAAAAAGGCTTTTCTACATTCTGATCATAAAGAGGGAATAGCTGCACAGCGCAGTTTCATTTTGGGCCCTGAATTCTAACAATATAACCAAATTATGGCTGCCTACCTCCCCTGTGTGCAAGTCTGTGTAAAGCACCATAATTGAAACCATTTGCCTGGTGTGTAAGCTCTCATAAATCTGTGTTTCTTTTATCAAATAAATTTTATATTTGCAGGCCCTTTTGAGGATCTTCAGCTCTCCGTTAACACAGACATGTCAGTGATTGTCAGAGCAATGGCACGACCTGATTCTGGCCTGGAAATTAGAGACAGGATGTGGCTGAAAATTACAATACCCAATGCATTCATAGGTTTGTATGAAATACTTTATTTTAATTTATCTGTAGTGAAAGTAAAAATAACACTTTTAATCTTTGTAATAGATGAGAAGTGTTCATTTCTCAGCTGCCAAAAAAAGGAGCATTTACAGCAGGAAAGTCTGTCAGACTATAGAATTATGTGTGTGTCATTCAAACTCAGCAGTGTTTATTGTCTCTCTCATAAATATTATTAAGATCTTATTTATATGTATCAGGTTTTCTTTCCTGTGACAAACAGTTTAAGAAAATGTGTTTGCACAATCAATAAATAAAGTTTTAATTATGCTTTTAACCATATAGTGTTGTAAAGTTTTGTTTGGGGCTTGAATTTTCTAAACGACTGGCTAGTGAAAACATTAAATGAAGCTACATCTCTGAAGTCATTGACTATTAGCTCTAAAATATTAGAGGTATGTATAAAAGCTAAATGAAATCAGTCTACATCCATGAACTTCAGGCTATAGACCATCTCTAGTCACGGTTTTTCACTTATTACCTCGTGTATTCAGATCTTGAGAGACTGCTACAGTATACGTCAAATTGTAGAGATCACAGGGAAGGTGGACGTGTTGCTACCTTTGTTAATAACATTGTCAAATGTAACATAATTGATTGGAGGTTTTGTGTTTGGAGCAATGTTTTGAAGCATGTGCCTTTGGGTTGTCTGTAAATAGTTCTAGCTATGTAATTGTAACAATATATGAATACTGTTGGGGAATCTTGGTCTGTTTGTTTAAATCTAAGATAAATGTCATTGCTTGTAAACTTAACAGTAAATGTCATTGCTTGTAAACTTTACTGTAAATTTCCCCACGCACTCCAGTCGCTAGATAGAACAGGTTCTTATAGTCAATTTTCCCTTTGGAATAACTCCAGATATAAGCACCCTAATTGACAGTGGTTTTATAGACCAAAACAAAATAAAAATCACCATTAATAAAGTTCTGAGTGCTCTCTCTCTGTGATAAACTGAGGCTCACTGTTAATAACACAAATATTTGACAGAATAAAACTGTCCGCCAATGAAAAGTAGTTACTACAGTAAATGAAAGAACAATGACACTTCAAATCATGTGTCCAAAATGTAGACTAGAAACTTGGCTGTAATGAAAGAGATGTCACTTACTGTACCAATTATTTAGTGAAGAAATTGCAACATCATTTGAAGGAGCTTTTCCATAATGGACTAATAGGAAAGAACCCAAAGAATAGTAAGAAGAAAAGGTAAGTGTGTCTTACATACCTGAAAGTGGAGTAAGGAAAACTTTTAAAGCATTATAAAGCAAAGGATTAACAAGTGTCAATAATATTTCTAGCCAAAATCAAAAGCCTGATCAGAAAAATTAAGTAACTTTTTGGAACACACATTTAACACTTCCTCATGTTAGGGCATATTCAGATACAGAATTAAATTATGCTTATCCATTACGGATATTTTAGAACCGTGACTATATATTAAATGTAAATAAGTTATACACAACTGCAACCAGTCACTTTTTTTCAATAATAATGCTTTACTACATGAACCGGTTTTCGAACCCTTTCAGGTTCATCTTCAGATGATTTCGGGAGGATCCGGGAAGTTACATCATTACTGGTAGTAGCATAATGCTGGGTGCTGGTTCTATGGCAGAAAGATGGGTCACACTTTTCACACACTTTTCACACCTTTCTGCCATAGAACCAGCACCCAGCATTATGCTACTACCAGTAATGATGTAACTTCCCGGATCCTGCCGAAATCATCTGAAGATGAACCTGAAAGGGTTCGAAAACCGGTTCATCTAATAAAGCATTATTATTGAAAAAAAGTGACTGGTTGCAGTTGTGTATAACTTATTTACACAGAATTAAATTTACGGTAGCATAGCACCTAACAAAAGAGAGAGAGAGAGAGAGAGAGAGAGAGAGAGAGAGAGAGAGAGAGAGAGAGAGAGAGAGACGATGATGCAGATCACAAGCTAATGTTCCACTTATCTTCTTATTACATTTTCAAAAGCCCATGGGGAAAGTACTGTATTTCAAAATTTGGAAGCACTTTGACATGTTCAACAAAATAAAGTTTAAGTATATACAGGGTGTATCATAATTAATGGTGTAAATGCATACAGTTGAAAGTACACAATACTAGAAGCAAAAAAAGTCTCAGTAAACGTATGGTCGAAAACGCATACCTTCAGAGCTACGAGCAACTTCTCATCTTCGATACTGTGAAACAAATCTTTTCTACTGCAAGTTGTTTGCTTTTCATATTTTGGGAACTGGTAATATGGACCAAAACAAAAAAGAAGAAAAAAGTCCAGTAAACATGTGCTCTAAAATGTATTCCTTAAGAGCTATGAGCACTTGTTCATCCTTGCTACTTTGAAAGCAACTCTTCTAATGATCAAGTGCTCGTAACTTTTAAGGTATGTATTTTGGAGCACATGTTTGCTGAGCATTTTTTTCTTATTTTGGTCCATACTACCACTTCCCAAAATATGGAAAGCAAAGAACTTGCAATAGAAGAGATTTGTTTCATAGTGTCGAAGATGAAAAATTGATCGTAGCTCTTAAGGTATGCATTTTTGATTCCATGTTTACTGAGACTTTTTTGCTTCTAGTATCATACTTTCAACCTATGCATTTATGTCATTAATTATGATACACCCTGTATATTCTTATTCACTTACAGTTTCATAGTTTTTATGTCATGTGGTCAGTTGTCTCAAAGTATTGAGCACATGGAAGTTCATTGCTGGAAGAACCCAGTGTTGAAGATGGCTTGATTTTTTTTTTTTTTTTTTTTTTTTTTTTTTTTTTTTTTTTTTTTTTTGAAAAATTTTGCATAAAAATGAAAACATTTATTTGGCCAAACATCCAAAACTACACCAAACATGTGGTGTCGGGTATCTGTCTTGTGTTCAGCAGTACTGATGTGGTAGTGACAGTTGACTGAAGAACACAGGAGTTTTGCATTTTGTGTGCTCGTGTATGCAAAATATACAATGGATTGTATTCAGATTTCCCTAGCAAAACATGGCCAATCAGGGCTACAAGCTGTGACATCATTAAGAAGACAGTTGCTGGCTGGAAGTTTTAACTAGATACAATCCAGAAGTAATGTTGCTTTTTTGTGAGGGTGTGTGTTATGCTTGCTATTTTTCAAGTAAATATTGAATTGGTGGTGAACCGAGTAAGAGGAAGTCTAATTGTACAGTTTCTTGTAGCATAAATTTGCTTACAAAGTTGGGGATATAGTTTAAAATCAGTGTTATTCTTAAAAATGTAAGTGTCTCACTGTAAACAACTGATAAATTAAATTGATAGTACAAGAATATGCACAGGACGTTTCATCCCAGAGAAACATGAGGGGTTCGAAATATGGGCTTGTAGTCAACCTCTGATTGAGGTGCTGAAACTGATGATGTTCCTTCACAGAAAATGCATAATTGGCAGCAAAAAACTAAGAATTATGTGAATAGATCCCAGTATTGTAGGAGATAATGCACAAATTACTTGCTCATTAAATGAGGAGGCAGTAAAAAGCCCATGTTTGTGTTTGAACAAAGCCTTGCCCATGTATGACTATATATATTTTTTATTATATACTTTATATCTAAAAACAAAGATGCTGTAACTTACCAAACGAAATCGTTGGTGTGTTGATAGAGACACTAAGAAACACACACACACACACACACACACACACACACACACACACACACACACACACACAAATTTCAAGCTTTTGCAACCCACAGTTGCTTCATAAGGAAAGAGGGAATGAGAGGGAAAGACAAGAGGATGTGGGTTTTAAGGGAGAGGGTAAGGAGTCATTCCAATCCCGAGAGCGGAAAGACGGGGGGAAAAAGGAACAGGTATACACTCGCGTGCGAGCGCGTGCACGCACGCACGCACACACACACACACACACACACACACACACACACACACACACACACACACACACACACACGTGCGGATGGATATGTGTGCGCGAGTAAGTCTTTCCGCTCCCGGGATTGGAATGACTCCTTACCCTCTCCCTTAAAACCCACATCCTTTTGTCTTTCCCTCTCATTCCCTCTTTCCTGATGAAGCAACCATGGGTTGCAAAAGCTTGAAATTTGTGTGTGTGTGTGTGTGTGTGTGTGTGTGTGTGTGTGTGTTTCTTAGTGTCTCTATCAACACACCAACGATTTCGTTTGGTAAGTTACAGCATCTTTGTTTTTAGATATATTTTTCCCACGTGGAATGTTTCCCTCTATTATAGTCTTATTATATACTTTGTAATTTCAACACTGTGCAATTTTCATGTATAATGTGCACCACTGATATTGGATACTCAATAACGAATGTACCCTCCTCTGGCACTAATGCACATTTTGCACCTGTTATTCATGCTGGCTACTAAACTGGTGAGGAATTCCCGGGGGATATTGTCCCACTTCTCTCTTAAGACAGTTTTCAGTTCTTGCACTGTTCAGGGAGTAGATGTTCATTAAGAAACACTTCTAACAAGAGCTTCACACCTGTGCTCTATAGCATTTAGGTCCGGGGAGTATGAAGCCATTCCTTATGTTGAGTTTCTTTACTTTCCTATGTGTTCAACACCTCAGTGGTCCTGTTTGGGTGGGCATTGCCATCCATAAGCAGAAAGTCACTACCTGCCACACCCCTAAATAGACGGACACAATCCCTGCAATAGTACTGTGCTATAATGGTATCTCATGTAAAGATACGCATCAGTATTTGGCAATTGTGCATAAAGCCTGCAACCACACTTTAAGGCCTAGGCCGTAGCGATGAGGTTCAATAACGTTCTGTGGTCTGTAACAGCTTCCCTTCTCTCCCCAAACTAACTGGTGGCCAGAATCACTTGCCACAGTGAATGCATAGGAGTGAAATGTCTGTTCCATTTTGCCCCTAGGGCTACATATCGATTGTCTGATAATGTAGTGGTCCATCTGCAACCACCAACATGCTTTCTAATAGCATTTCCACCTTCAGCAGCTGTTTTTAATTGTGAGAAGACATTGGACCCACTCATTACCATGGGCACAGCAGTGACACTTTGGCTGGCTACAGACTGTCCAACTGCTCATCCCACAATTGTAAGCAATCAAATGATGTCAAACTATTCGGTCCCACAACAACCTTCATCAAACACCGTACTGCGTGACCTGCGAATGCGTGCAATGTGTCTGTGTACAGTCTTTGCTGCGGTTACCATGTCCCACCCTCTACAGTTCCTTTTACTGTCAGTGGTCAGGTGTTATGTAGCAATTATTGGTTGTTCTGTAGAAATTGGCAATTGTTCCAGAGTAAGTGTAAGTTACTCCTTCAGAAATTGTCAAACAGTGTATTAGCCACAATGTTTCAGGAAGTCATTCTGCCATGGTCTGGAAAGCCAGAAAGTTCGTTAATGTTTTGTAAGCTGCACAATTAGTGAATCTCTCTTTGAGATCATGCCTGCTGTGTGCTCAGAGTATAAATGCGCGCGCGCGCGCGCGCGCGCGCACACACACACACACACACACACACACACACACACACACATCTCAAAAATAGATTGAAGATTGGTCCATCTGTAATGACATCAATGTCAAAGGGACATTAAACCCTAATCTTCCTTCCTTCTTGAAGATTAGTGTACACATTCTAACATACCTTCTGTAACTGTGCTGTGTTTTGTGTACATTTCTGTATTTGTTCACTTGTGTAATAAAGCTTTTTCCGTCCAAGTTCTTCATGGCATATACCTTAAGTCATACGATATTCCAAGAATTTTGTGACGATGGAGAAGCCTGACAGTGGCTTCCATCATCATACTTTGTAACATTTCTGAAACGTCAGGAGCATAATTTTGTAGGTTTTTGTTGTGACAGAAAACTTAGTTGTTGGATGGAATGTACACTAAATTCTCTTTTTTTGTATGAGTATTATAAAGTAAATGATTCAGTTTTTGATAGTTGCAATATGCATTACTCCAATAATTTTTTTCCCCCTAGAAATTTTAAGTGAAGTGTGCTTTCACATTAGAAAATGTGAATTACAGACAGAAATGCCTGTAACTTCATGTGAGCAATTCGAATTATAATAGGAGCTGTGTGTATGCAAAGTACTCTATGACACAATCTTGGTATGCTTTTAAAACGGGTAGTCTTTTTGCAAAGTGGGACCTATATAATGGGCGGATGATAAACTAATTCAGGAGAAAGCTAAGTTAGCAAGGCAGTGCCTTGGTAATAATTTCATAATAAACTTACGATCATCCAGCAACTTCACTGTATGTTAAACAGACTGGGTGGGTTATGTTGTAAAGTACCTGATCCGTGAGTCTGAGTTTACATATCTGATCCGCATAACACACAGTTTTTTTCACTTATTTCAAATTTGAATATAAAATTAAAGATATGTTACATGTAATTTGTTTTTATATGAACTTTTTCTAGAAAGTTTTTCTCTTAATTCTGTGCTCTGTGGGTTACACATGTCTCTAAATGATTTTGGAATTTTTCTGTGTTGGATTTGTTTTATTTATAGTGAAGGGTGTATTAAACTGCAACAAAGACTGATCTTCAGGTGCATTTCCCAGACTATATCTTCTTATGCTGACATTACTGGTGGTAATTGCACTTCTTGTAACAGCTAGAAATGAACAACTGGACATTGTCTAGTTATTTGACACATTACCTGTATCCTGGTTTTGACAGCTTAAAAATGGAGGGTTGTTCAATTAGCTTCACTGTTGTCACAGTGTTGTCTCTCTTTGGTAATCTCTCTCTACACATGTTACCAATATTGGTGCTTCATCTCAAGGCTCCAACAGCTTCATGTTGTATGGTGTGTTTCAGCTTGACTGGTGATATGTGGTCAGAAAATATATATAAGAAGTGCTGTTTTTGAAAGATTGTGTTCATACATATGGTGCGATTATAGTTCCTCAAATTAATCACAGATGTGTTAGTGCTTTATATCCCCGGACTACAGCTGTACATTTCATCAGTCTAATGACTGTCATGTTTGTGAACCTCGTCACCCAGTCAGTCAGTGTCCTTTGCCTATTCAGTATTACTAGGGGCATTCAAATTAAACCTGGTCACTAGTGTAAAGTAACGGTAACGATTTTGTTAACTCAAAAGTGTAGTTATGCACTACACATTCTCAAAAATAGGTGCGAAAACTGTTGGCACATTTATCCCAATGCGACACTAGCCAGTCGATTCCATCCTTGAGGGAGATGATAGGCTGCCGTCGGATCCAGGCCTGGACCCAGTCACACACTTCATCATCCATTTTGAATCGATGTCCGTGAATAACTTGCTTTAGAGGCCCAAACACATGAGTCACTTGGTGAAATGTCAGGTCTGTACAGTGGATGTTCCAGCAGTTTCCCACTGAAACTGCTGCACTGTCGTCTTCACCGCATTGGCCGTGTGTGGGCGGCCATCATCATGCAGGAGGATAAGGCCATTGATCAATATGCCTTGGCGTTTCGACTTGATGGCTTGTCTAAGGTTCTGTAAACTGGCTTGATAACGCTGGGCATTGATGGTGGTTCCCCTTTCCAGGAACTCAACAAGCAGTGGGCCCTTGTGGTCAAAAAAGGAGTACATCATGACCTTACCAGAACTGGTGTGCACGGCCTTTGATTTCTTTGCAGGTGGTGAAGTTGCATGTTTCCACTGCTTGCTTGGACACTTGCTTTCCGGTTCAAAATTGGGACACCATGTTTTGTCACCTGCGACAGAATCCGACAGAAAGCTGTATTCCTCCTCCTGATAATGTTGCAGATGACTCAAATACAGCGCCATTCGAGTATTGCACTGTTTGGCGGTCAGTTGTTGGGAAACCCACTGCGCACAGATTTTTCAAAACTTCAAGTATTGATGCATTATGGTGTGGGTGTGCACACGCTAATACCCAGTAACCGATGGATCTCATCCATGGTGATTCTGCGGTTGTCAAAGACTAAAGCATTCACTTCCGCAACCATTTCGTGTGTGATGACACGATGCACCTGTCCAAGACCATCATAGTCTTCCAGTGACTCTCGCCCCTCAAGGATTCGTTTGCAACATTCCACAACACTTGAATGAATCGGACTGTACTCACCATACACAACCTTCATCCGTCGATACATTTCAAGGCCTCCAACTCCTTCTGCCGCCGAAAATCGAATCACTCCTCGTTGTTCCTGCTTACGCGCCTGCATGTTCAATATTGGACGATAACTTGTGTGACTACCTACACTTCGCCGTGAAACCACACTGGCGCTATGCAACATCAAACGGTGCGCATGCGTCAGTCTCTGTACCAATAGATAGTGCCACCATAGCCACAGTGGTGCCACCTTATGTGTAAGTCAGAGGTAGATGCTCTGACCAGGTTTCATTTGAATGAACCTCATAGATGAATTAATATGGTGTGGGATGTGCCATCATAACTGAATTAGAGATGGATTTTTGGGAGGGGGACTCCCAATCATCACTAAGAATGGAATGCCACATTCTGGCATAATATCAGCTCTTGTACTGGCTGTCTATATGACACAGTTGCTCAGAAGGATGTCAAGATACACAATATCAATATATGTGTTCACATTCAGGCCGTAAGTGCCCAACACAGGAGACACTCAATCTGAAGCTGAGGAGATACTGTGGTTTTCAGATGACATGTCAAGAGTGCACCACAAATACCTCAATTTGGGGAAAACTGCCACTGCCAGAGTCGTCTGCTGGGCCCTAAAGCGTCAGCAATAGGTTGGCATTGACTATCATGATGAAATGGCACACGGATTAACATGGTCACAGGAACATTGCCACTGGGTGCTCAAAGTATGAAAATTGTGTGTGTGTGTGTGTGTGTGTGTGTGTGTGTGTGTGTGTGTGTTGCCTAATTGCAGTCCTATTGAACGTATCTGGTATGTCATAGAGTGAGATGTGCAAAGTTAAGGCAACTGTGTGTTTGAAACTCACAAGATATCACAATGATTCACTGATGCTCCAGCAGCAAGGTAATGTATTTGCTTACACATTGGTTGCTCTGATGTCAAAAAATTGCATGAAGCAGACTTTTCTATTAGTGCCCTACTCACTCTATTCCTCGCGTTTGTAACATTTCACCATTTTTGGTAGCCTAACTATAAGAAACAGGCTGTGTGGAAGCAAATTGTGCCAAACGAAACCTCGTATGTGGTGTGAATGAATATGGAGCAAAATTGGAAACAATTTTTTGAAAGAAGATATAATGTCCCATTACACCAAATTCCTTGAACTCAATGGGGATTATTTTCCAGTTGCTGTAGTGACATTTACAAATAGCTCCTAAAATAGACAGATTTAATTAGAAAGTTTTTCAGGATTCGTGAGAGAAACAATTATTGGAATTATGAATTTGGTGTTCATTTGTATGTTGTCATAATCAATAAAATCTGTTTACTGCAAATGTAAGGAAAACATTTTTTGTTTCAGGTTGTGACGTCGTTGATTGGCTTCATAGTCATGTAGAGGGTTTCATTGATAGACGAGATGCTCGTAAATATGCATCTCAAATGCTCAAAGCTGGATACATAAGGCATACTGTTAACAAGATTACGTTTTCAGAACAATGTTACTATGTTTTTGGTGATGTCTGTACAGGTTGGTATTCCTGATAGCCTTGAAATTTAGTTAACCATCACTTCTCCATCAACATTATTTTGTTGTTGTTCTCATGAGTTATGTGAAAATTAATGTTTGTTGAGCAGTACATGTGAGTAAGTTGCTTTTACCTTCATGTCCCGAAAGATCAAATTTTACTTCGAGAATATAATTCATGTGCTGCATACATTTCTCCTTACCATTTGAGATAATACATAGGATAAAGACTTAAGTTTAATGTGGAATTTAGATTTGCCATGTCATTATTAATCATATTTGTACGCCTTTAATGTGTAGTATCATAAGATTAATTTTCACCTTGAAATATTTGCGACTTTGTGCATCATCTCTCACTTTACCACACACTGGCTATTCAGTCAACCACTTACAACATATCAAAATATTTGACTCCCCGAATCTATTTTTCTCACAGTACTAAAATGTTGCTCATGTAGAAGCCTTAAAACATTTATTATATTGAGCCTTTAATAAATAAATTTTCACAAAGTCTTACACTTGAGTAGTTTGTGTTTCTCTTTCATAGTTTGGTTGTAAAAATTAAAGAACAACAGATTTTCCTGCTGAATGTAACACTTACCTGTGAAAACCTTCTTTTGTATTTTCATGTCATATTAGTGCTATCACCATGAAATTTGTGTAGAGCTCCTGTGAGAAACAGCAAAAGTCACATGGCAATGGAAGTTTTAAAGTAGAGCATCAAAAATGTAGACAGTAGATTACTGAATGTATTGGCTCACAACTGCAGTATTATTGCCCCCAGATCTCATTGTATATGATTTAACTTATTTGTGCCTTATAAGTTATCATAATTAATTCTTTCCTGCTTCCAACAGCCATGTCGTCATTGAAAATACATGAAGACTGCGTATCTTTGGACCATGATACTGTTGGTCCACTTCCACCTCCAAATACAATGCCTGCTTCATGGGGTGGCTCCCATATGCCTTATTCGGGTACTTACCTCCCGCACACTGCCTCTGGATATGCACCTATGCCATTCAACTATACCAATGAACCATCTGTGTATGGATACACGAGAGAAGACAGTGTACACAGTGGCTCAGGTAAGTCCAAATTAGTTTTATCTCTAGTACAAAACAAGTGTATACAAGACCACTGGCACAAATTTGGTTCCTAAGAAAATAGGGTATGTACAACAGTTGCTTTTTAGATTATGTACTAAACTAAATTCACAGCCCAATAGTGAGAACAATAATCTCTCTCTCTCTCTCTCTCTCTCTCTCTCTCTCTCTCTCTCTCATGTAATTCAGTGCCGAGTGACGTGAATTTCAGAGAAACAGATAATCAGCTGGTTGTATATACTGAATACTGGTTAGAAAAATGTGGAGGAGAGACTGTACATAATTAAAGCTCACTGCTCGCATGGATAGATTAATAGCAAGTGTGGTAAGAGGACTGTGTGTGTGTGTGTGTGTGTGTGTGTGTGTGTGTGTGTGTGTGTGTGTGGAAAGGGGGGGGGGCTTTTTTGTATTTTTATGTTCCTGTTAGTCATCTGCGCATGTACATGTGTATGCTATAGTATATGCACTATATAGCTGTAACAAGTGTTGACTGAGGAAAATTGTGTAGTGGTTAAATGACACTTGCATTCAGGACAAATGGGGTTCAGATTTCCATCCAAGCAGCCAGATTTATCATTTGTAATTACCTTAAATTTCTTCAGGTAAATTCTGGAATGTTTCATGTTAAAAGAACAGAGCCAATAATCTTCACCGACCTTGTCCGTGTCATTCATTGAGTTAATCTCTAATTACTTTTACATAAGTGGAACATTAAATCATCATTAAGAAACTGTCTGATGATCAACCAGGATTGCATATTTTATACATTGTAATGAGGGATGCTCATTATGGTACCTAAGAGAAGAAATTATTTTGTGGTTGTAGGTTTAATACTTGCCATAACCAGCTTAATTTTCTGAAATCCACTAAGCAGACAAAATACCTCATGACATAATTGTGCGTTCATTTACAGAACTATGTGAGGAATGTTGTCTTATCAGAATGTGGCTGCAGACATTAATTGATAGGGGCTCCTTCTAGCAATGTATTTTTAATCTTTCTCACATTTTGTGGTTTGCAACAAAGGCAAAAAAAATTTCCCCTTGCACGTCTGAATCAGCTTCAGACTTCTTGAGTCATCTTGATGGAAATATCAGTGATTTCTTTTGTTGAATTATGCCATTTTTGTGTGTATTGCATTAAAACACTGAAATAAGGTATGTTGTCCCTAAGTAAAACATTTCAGTCTAATGCTCTATAAACATATTTCTTGTGTACTTCAAGGGGCACTTTGCAGGTGTGAAGATTCATAAGTTTGTGCTAAGTAGAAGATACTTTTTCATTTGATGCCCGTTTATTGGTGCACTTTTGTCACAATGTTCTACTGGACATGACATTGTCATAATTTAAAAACTGTTGATATTTCGGTTTGCTGTAGGGGAAGGAGTGAGGAAACTTTCATTTAGTTGGTTTTCTGTGGTGGAAGGGAATCATTCTTGTCATTTGGCAACTATCAAGGCCAATGGGTTGTATGCTCCTCATGTGGGACATCAACTGCACCGTGGCAATTTCTGCCTATTGTGACTCCCATCTCAAGCTGTTAAAGTGGCCTGTTGGACTCTTGATGGTTGGCAGCCAGGTTGCATGAGCCTATAGCCATGTTATGTATTCATGTTGTTAGGATTTTTTTAATATTGCAGTGGCCTCCTGGCCTCCTTGATCTTGTACTTCACCACTTCTTGGTGCTCAGCAAGTATGCAAGTCTCACCAAATTTTATTTTTGTGCAGTAATCATTCTGGTATTCAGCTGTTGGTGATTTGTGGTGCTGCCAAAGTCGAATGTAGCCCTCAAATTTCTGAATGCATATCGCTACTGGCCTGCCAGTTTCACTTGTATCTACTTCTCCACATTCACAGTGCAGTGTGTAGAGCATTTACCTTGTCTTTGGTGGACCCTAACATATCCTGGATCTTACGGGTACTGTAAAAAATGGGCTGGACACCATCTCATCATAGATGTTCTCCTGTTTAGTTACTGGCATCCTTCATATAAAGTAAGCACACTGCTGGCTGCTATTTATCTGCATCCTAGCTGCCTTCTGGGTCTGCTTATCAGTGTGAGTTATAACCATTCATCAAGAATGTTGTTCACAGCATTTTAAGTTCAGATGTTATATTGTATCACTTGGGCGCAATGTGCATTTAGTCAGCAAGCTGATGGCTGAATTCTTCTGTGCTGTGTACTGGTTTGATTCAGCATGTTAATAATAACCTTGTGTGTGTGTGTGTGTGTGTGTGTGTGTGTGTGTGTGTGTGTGTGTGTGTTGGCTTCAGGTGTACTCTATGCCCTGGATGTGCCTTACTTCCACATCTATGAATGGAATTGCATCCTGTTTCTCTGCCTCAAGCACAAAATGAATCTTCTTGTGCAGGCTGTTCATATAGTCCTGTGTAGCTCTGACTCGCCACGTGACGACTGTGTCATCTATGTATCTGAACCAGCAGTGTAAGTGTAATGGAGCAAAATTAAGTTTCATTGCTTCAAAGGCCTCCATCTTCAGCTGCTAATGGGAATGATGGATAACCCATTGCTATGCTGTCTGTATACTCATGTTTTCTCTGACATTTGTTGCAATTTGTTGACAAACATAGCTGAACCGGGTTGCAATTGTCTGGTGGGGTAGGCTTCTGTAGGATGCAGAGTTTCATCTGCTGGCATATAGGTAAAGAGGGACTTTACATCATTGCTAACTGTCAGATCTGTTTGTAAAATTCTCTCCCCATTATGTGTTCTGTAACATACATAAAGTTCTTCATGTAACAATCTGTTATGCCAACAAGATTTTGTAATTTCAAGGCTTCCTTTGCCAAGTTGTATATAAGTGAGTTGATGTCATTTAGTGTTGGTCTTAAATGGTGGCCTTCATATATTCTTGTACTCCATAAGTTTTAAGGTTGAATTGTAGTTTTGGGCACAAATCTTTGGCTGTGTCAGTATTAATTCTCAAGTCTTTGATTAAGATCTACATCATTGGAACTATCTTGGTCTTGAAGTCTGCCTTAGTTCTTTGTAAATGAGTTCATTTAACAAGCCTTTTTCATCTTGTCTTGGTATTGTGTGCTGTTCAGAATGACAATAGCCTTGACTCTATCTGCTTGCAGTATCACAATTTCCTTGTTCACGTAAGTTCTGTGAAGATGTTCCTTTTCTCACAGCCAAGGTTGTGCTTCGGTGGTGTGCCAAGTGGTAAAATCTGTACAGTTTCCTGTCTACACTCCTCTGCTTCAATCGCAGATGTGTGATGGAGTGCTGCTTCCATGGACTCAATAATTTCTTCGGTAGGGATGTGGGCAGTGAAGTCCAATTCTCTTGCCAGTGTTTCCATGGCTGAGTTGCTAAAGGAATAAAAGGAAAGATTTACCACTGTTCGAGAAGTATCCAGTTGGGGTTTTATGAGGGTGGGCTGAAAAGTAACGCACTTACGCTTGAGGAAACTGGCTTAAAGGACTGAGAAACACACCAGGTGGAAGGTAACTTTGTCCTCTGTATGCATGCACAATTTGAATGTGTTGCATTCATCCAGTGTACTTAGAGTATCGTAAGTATGGAGATGTGTTCAAGTGCTATGTCTATTAAGAGTTAAACAGCATTATGTTATTGAATATTTAACTGTTGCAAAAGTTACTCCTAGTTAGTCATCTTCTGTTAAAGGGTGTTCATGGCGACAGTGCCATTGATGTATGTACTGTAAATCAGTGGGTAATGAGATTATGTGGTTGCCTTGGAAAAGGCATAATTGTTGTTGAAATGTGCAGTGTACATCCAATTGTTACCACAGGCGATAAACATTGAAAATTTGTTGATTTGATTCAAAATGACCGGTGAATCACTCAGTATCACAAACCATATTACAATAGCCAAGGAATGTTCCGACTTCATTGTTGAATAATTAGGATTCCATGAAATCTGGGCACAGTGGGTGCCACACTGTCTCAAAGACAGAAACGACTGTTGTCAATTGTAATGCTCCGAGCAACTTATGTACCACTACCATGATGAAGCACAAGACTCTCCTATTTTTAAATATTGTGACAGGGGACAAGTCATGGGTCCAAAATTGTGACCCAGAAGAAAAAAGACTGGGCGCTTCTTCTCAGGCAAAGAAGTTCAAAATACAGCTGTCCACAAAAGTTCTTTCACTGTGTTTTGGCACTGGACTCACATTTGGGAGGACGACGGTTCAATCCCGCGTCCAGCCATCCTGATTTAGGTTTTCTGTGATTTCCCTACATCACTCCAGGCAAATGCCGGGATGGTTCCTTTGAAAGGGCACGGCCGACTTCCTTCCCCGTCCTTCCCTAATCCGATGAGACCGGTGACCTCGCTGTCTGGTCTCCTTCCCCACAATAACCAACCAACCAACCACTGTGTTTTGGGATGCTCACTTACATTGAGACTCTAAAACACCTCTGACATAGTTTGTCATGGTAAGAGGCAGCATGGTACCCTTAATCTTGCAACATGAAAACGCTCATCCACACAACTCGCATCCAACTGGCGGGGCTCTGCGAAACGTGAAGTTTGAACCAGTTCTACACCCTCCCAACTCCCCCGATGTTGCACCTTGTGATTTTCTCTCCCTCGCTCCTCCCCTTGCTGGCCATAGATTTACATAGTTTCTGTGAACTATTCAATTGAATGGTGGTGGGATGGTTTCTTTAAAGAGGATGCAAATGGTTTTCTACTGGATTCTTTGTGGTTGAGTGTAATAATCTTGATGTGATGTTAGTTTCCAAAATATTTCAGTAGTTGCTGGTCAGAACTTCATATTCACATTTTGGTTTCTGAAGACATCTGAAAATAACTGCAGTTACGATGGTGTAACTGATTATACGGTAACATTTTCCATTAAGTTGTTAAGGAACTTGGCAAACTATTGATATACTGTTTCAGATATGTGAAGGAGCATTAGTATAGTTATGCTCCATTAAAGTTACAAAACCATGGGCAAATGGAAACTGGCTATTTTTCTCATTTATTTTTTAGTTTTTGTGATTCTACTTTTCTTAGGCTTAATTTTGACTCCAATAAAGGTGGTTTAGTGGTGGCCACAGCTAATCAAAATACTACAGATAAAATCTCAATTTTTCTGTTATTACCTCAGTGTAAAACTCATTCTGTAGATACTAAGCTGTTGTCCATGCAGAATTCATTAAGTCTTTTCACCTACACTCAGCTTTACTGAATACTAAATGTTACAGAATTTACAGAAACAATTAAGAAATAGAGAGAGAGAGAGAGAGAGAGAGAGAGAGAGAGAGAGAGAGAGAGAGATTCCCCAGTTCCTTCAGTACATATAAAGAGCTTTTTAAAAAAATAAAAATTATGTACACACATTCTTCTTTTTGCCTCCCAACACTTCAGTCCTGAGTCAGATGAAACTAGCACGAATATGTCCAAATTAGTTGTTTGCCAACATTTGTCCGTGTTTTTGAATTTGTTGGGTGAAAACAAATAATGACGCTATTTCTGGCCAGTTACAATTATCTCTCGTGACTTTTATTGTGTGAAGCAGTATTAACTTAAATTACATGAAACTTTAAACCTTTGTTAGCACTTCTGTTAAAATTAATGAGAAACACTGACCCGTTATTCTTGCTGCTATTACCATATGAGTCTGCACTCACTGCGTCTCCCGCTGAAAGCTGTAAAGAAAATACATTTGGTTTTACGTTTTCAAAGGTATCGGATGGTTTGCCATATTCTTTTGAGTAAATTAAGAAAAGTATGTAACGTCCTGTTGATTACAAGGTCATTAGAAGCAGGTAAACTGAGCAAGGGATTTACAGCTTTTTACATAAGAGCAATATTTTGGTCATTAACATTGTATTCTTTACGTGTCCTGATAGTCCTAATATTTTTTATTCAATAAATTTCATATTACTTAACATGTAACAGTAGTTCTGTGTGTCAAATGTATTTCCCAAAATTTACTTAAACATTGTTTCTTCAGTTGATGTGTTATTCTTAATGATGATCTTCAGTTTCAAAATCTCCAGAATGATTGTGAGAATCTATCAAATACTTCATAATAGAAATGGAGGAGAAAGATGATGACAATGATCTGAAAATTTTATTCATTTCCTCTCGGTGTTACACTTATTAAAGGATAAACTCAGAATCTTATCACTTGTTATACATGATCAAAATTACTATTACCCTCAATTGTGAAATTCAAAGTTTTTGCTATTTTTCATAATCACAAATATCTGTTAACGGTTACTGCATTTATTGATGCCTATTTTGGAAAAAAGATGAGATTCCTACTGTGTGCTCTGTGGAGGCGTATGCAAGAGTGGAGTAATAGGAAAAAACTAACATAGACTGACAATCCTTATTTTGGTGTGATCACTAGCAAACCTTATTTCCTTATTATTAAAATGGCACAATATTTATTACTTTTCACTTTTATTATAATAACCTTAGTAAATTCCATTCTATGTCCATAGGTGGTAGCAGCAATGATTCGGAAGCTGCATGCAAGGAAGGCAGTGGAGGTGAAGCAGCTGTAGGGGGAGGAGGAGGAGGTGGGGGAGGAGGCAGCAGTGGCGTCGGGGGAACTGGAAAGTCAGCGGGCAGCTCTGGCGGCAGCGAGGGCGAGGGCGGCGGTGGTAAAGGTCGTCGATCCGGAGGGTCTCGCTCACGTTCCAGTGGCTCAGAGCGCTCTGTGGCCACGGCTTCCACAGCAGGACCACCACCTTCCCAACATCGTCATCCCCTCCAGCACGCTCAGGACCTCTCTGGTAGTAGGCAGTCTTTTCGTATCGCTATGGGCAACCCTTGTGAATTCTTTGTGGACGTGATGTAGCTCATCCACAGTGTGCCTGCACATGATTAAGCTGCAGAATCCCCAAAACTGATGTCATTGGGTGGACTGAAATTATTCTTCTGTAATGTAGCACTATGTGCAAGAAAGAAATATTGCTGCATGTATGTGTACAAAGAGATGGGCAGTTACTGGTGGAATTATAGTACAGCTCAGTTATAATCTCGTCAATTCTGTTGTATATATTATAACATTGTGCCTGTCTTCGACTTACTTTCAGGCATGTATGTCTTTTTGTGGTTGATAGACAGTCGGTATAGCTTCAGGAAGTATAGCGAAACAGCTTTACTAACTTGTACATGAAGAACTGTGATTTATATTTTATGAGTTTGTTGGCCAGATACTTTCGAAAGTAAGTGATTTCATGTGCGAGGTCATTTAAATTTTTATCTGTCATAAACTGAGGGTATTTTGTATGCTTTTCTTTAGTATATTCTTGTCAGTTTGCATTAGGCAGATTCAGTGGAACAGTGATTGTTGTAATTGGAGATGATTTATGAAAACTTTGTGATAAAGTCGTACTTACTCCTCATTTTTATAGGGGACAGACCTTGCATATTTTGATTAGACATTTGTTGTTCATCCATCCGTTCATTGTTTCACACTTACCATACATTTGTAGGTGTGTGCCATCGGATAGAATATTATTTGCATTTTACATTGAAAGTAATTTTTTTTTAAAGTCGGTGTACTACGACTTCATTTGATGACTTTGAAATCATTTCAAGTGTGTGTGTGTGTGTGTGTGTGTGTGTGTGTGTGTGTGTGTGTGTGTTCTACCATGTTACTTAAAGTGGCAGTTTGATTTGGTACATTCCATCTTTCGAGAAGTTGGTTATTTTTTCTGAAATAGGCCTACTGAGTTACAACTCATACAACAAAAACTGAAGACATTATTACTTTAGTATGTAGCAGTTTTCTACACAATATATGTGTACTCTGTCTCATTTTAAGTCATTTTAATGAGTCTCCTGGAACTAAATTTTTATCATCAATTTTGCACAACAGATTTTGTTCTTGTGTGTGTATCATCATAGAGTGTAATTTATTTTTCATATCATCAGCCTTTTGTTGGGCTGTGTATGAGGGATTCAAGATAATGTGAACAATTGCGAGAAACCATAATACTTCAGCCTTTTTTGGAAATTGTGTATTATTTATCTACTCATTTCCTCATCTTGTTACCCATCTATAGTTCACAGGACAGATTCACAGACAGATGTTGTAGTTGAACTTAATATTGTGAGATTTCCATCATCAATGAACACGAGTCAGAAATGTTTATTAACTTAACAATAAAATTAGAAGTTTTCACTGTTTTGGAACCCTTTACGTGTGCTTTGCTTGGACTTCTGTGTCATTATCATACCATTTGGCTTCTTCTGAGAGCTGCATTTGCCTTTTTTGTGCTTGGAACTTAATACTACAGAGGTTATTGTCATGTATCTGTCAGTTGGTTCTGTACTGTTATCAAATTTTTAAGGTATCATAGGAGACAGAAATTGTTTCCTGAACTTTGATCATTCCATTTTTCACAGGTGGGAAAAGACTAAATTCTAAATGATTTTTTTAAAAAGTGTGTAATTTGAGTCAGTTTTCAGAATAGAGATTTTTGTCATTTTTACTTATTTGATTTGTGACATTGTTGTATTGTAATATGTACTTACGATGTATTTAATTTTGATACTGCCAGTGTATTGTGTTAACCTAATGGATGCAATGAAATCACTTATAAAATCTGTCTTATCAACAATAGAAAGACTTTCTTATGAAGTGGCAGTCTTGTACAGAGAAGAGTGTTCTTTGATCTTCACTCTCTGAATATTTTCTGAACATAAAATTTTTCTTCTACATTGCGTAATTTAATGCATGTGAATTAGTTGCCTTTGAACTATGGGTTACTTTTCCTTGCTGTTACCGTATCTCTTGGTTTTAGTCAGAAAAGAAACAAGATATCCTATTTTTCCCATTAAAATCATGTACAGCGTGACAAATCTTGTTTAGGATAAGAAAGAAAAAGTATTGTTGCTATTGTAGTGCTTGTTCAGTTTCTTCTTTTGTAATGTCAATAACTGACAGCATTTTCTTTCTGTCATCAAATTTTTCATCTTGGTTACGTTTCTTTGTGAAAAGTTGAGTGACTTAAAATGAATTGTCATGATTTTTCAGACTCCAAAATTTGATCCATCCCAATAAGTAGCTGTAGACAAAACAGTTTCAGCATGATGATTTACTTTTAATGTCTTAACCTTTGACCATAAGTACAAAATGCACTTACCATAATACAGCACTTAAGATGTTGTTGTACTTACATTTACAGTTTATTTCATGAAGTACCATCATGAAATTTTGTTGAGTACTTAAGACTTCCTTGTATTTCATATACATTATAAGTATCACCTTCTTCAAGGTGTCATTGGAACCTACTGTGAAGGGCAGAAATTTGTAGAATTCTTCATAACAGCTATGAACACTTTTGAAATCTGATACTTAATATGCAGTTGTGATAAAAGGATGATGATATTCCGCAGAAAGAGAGGTGCAGCTAATTTTTTGCCGTTTGTACATGATGATGTAAGATTTGAGGAGATATCTGGCAGCAAGGGATAAAACATGAAGTGTAATATCAGTTACTGTGATAATAAAACATGTAGATTATTTCATAACAGTGGCATATTTGAAACATTAAAATTTGACTGCACAGAGCATGTGTAAAATTGTTTTAACATTTATATTTTTACATTCAAATTTGAGCACGCTTCTTGTAATATCATCATGCAGGATAACATGAATGGTATAACATGGAGTTCATAACAACATTTCACAATCACTTAAATTCTACTTTGTGATGAATTAATACAGCATAAACTTTGTTATTAAAAAGGTAATTTTTGGATGATGATGAATAGTAGATGCCACAACCATTAAGTTTGAGGTGTTCCAGTGCTATGTTTTTGCTTTAATCAACTTTTTGTGTCCTGTGCATGCATGTATAGATACCCATATAAAGTCTGTTATGAATGTTCCTTTGAAGTTCATGGGAGCTATTTGAGTTTTCATGTTCTTCTACATAATGTCTACAGAAGCACAATTGTCAAAATCTCTTGAATCATAAAGAGATGATGTGGTAAATGTACCACTTAAATAATCATATGTTGCATTAAGAAATGCTCGCCAGACATTTTAATGTAACTAAAAGGTTCAGGACTGTGAGTGATTTTTAGTTAGAGCTATTTGACTGTCTTCTCAGGAGCAGATTTCCTGAAACAGCTGGGACAAAAATGATGATACACTGATGTAAATAAAGTCATAATACATAAATTTGCTTTTGTTTCTTTTTATTTTACATTGGCCTGACATAAATAACGAGAAATACATTTCATCATACCGAAATTGTGCATGCCTGCTTCCTTATCCTTTTGCCTGGTCCTCATTTATAATTGACACCAACAACAAAATTGTTTTCTTTGGCTCAGTGTTAAATTGTTTCGGATTTGCTGTATAATTCAACTTGCCAACTCACTAGGAGGCAGCTTAACCGTGTGAGTACTAACAGACCATATTTCATTACTCACTTTACCACAACCTCTCCAACTGGTGAAATGAATTTTCTTCATGGGTGTGAAATTTTCACAAACTGATTTCCTGAAATGATCTTGTGCATAGTCAGCACACAGTTTGGGTCTTCCCTTGTATACATTTGCTTTTACAACTTTGATAAACATTATTAATAGTTATGATAGTTTTGTTGATACTGATGTTTGTGTACTGGGAATACAGAAATTTTCTTTGTCAGTTGAATAGAGGAGATTGCATTCAAGTCATGCTAAGGAACTTGTACACAATCAGATACGTTGCGGGCAATATAAATACCTGCTGTGAAGTCATAAAGTGATCATACTTGTTCAGTGAGTGTGCAATAGCATTTGAGTAAACACTAAAATAGTAATAATATCATCGTATAAACACCACAGGTTACTGAAAAATTTGTTGCAATGTTAAGTGAAATAATGTTGAGCTCAACAGGGAACAACAAGAGTCAGGTCTTCTGAGACTAGTTCTGTAGACAGGCAGAGCTTACTCAAAGCAAAAAACAAACAAAAAACTGAGGCAGTGCCCATGATTACATCAAACAAAAGCATGATGTTTTGGAGTGTGAAAAAGTTGTAGAAAACTGGCAGAGACAACATGAAGGAACTATTGAACAGTTCTGGAATTTAATTTTGTTATCAAATGCAGTGCCTTTTTCCCCTGAATGTACTCTTCATCTCTTACAACCCATATTTGTTGTTGAAATAGTCATCTCAGTTACATCATTATAACCTTTGTTCTGATTTTCTCTTTCTCTGCCATCTCCATGTAAATAAATTTTACTTCCAAAAGCTCTGTACATCTCATAAGCATTTTGTTGGCAGTGTCCAACTGTGAGTATGAGCTTTACCAGGTGAGTGAGTGGTGGTCCTAACTCAAATTCTTTGCATCATGTTTGTGTTCTGTGTTAATCAATTTTTTTGTTTAGGTCTCATGTTGTTGTGTAGCTGGGTACCCTCACTTGCATTAAAATTGTGTCATGTTTAATCCAAATATATAATGTACACACACCCCTCATCCTTTTAAATGAGTCATACAGTATATTATATTTGGCTAATTATTAATTTCTATGCTTTTTTTTACCATTCTCAGTAGTCTGTTACTTGCTTCCCAAGACACATGTATGCATGCAACTTGTGCACTTGCACATGTTCGTAAAAAACCACACACACACACACACACACACACACACACACACACACACACTTGGATAGCTATAAATTATATACTAGTGATCATTTTTTTGTCTGGGTTAGGTGTATTCATGAATTTTCCCTGTCTCAGATATTTAAAATACTTTGGGTATGTACTTGCTTGGAAGTGTGATGTGCTGCCACATTCACTGTCTAAAGAATAGACAAAGAAGACAAAACATAAAGAAATATACATTATTGACTCCATACTTAACAGTTACCACTGCGGATTTAATAAGATTGCTATAGTCCTTATAGTAATTTCTCCTGCTCAGCATGGGACTGTAAAAATCCTAGAATCTTAAATTGCTGAACCTTTTTCAGGTGGACGATGACACCATTCCCAAGAGTAAAAATTCCAGAATTTGTTGTGGGCTTATGGGTTGAGAAGATATGTGAAACGCACAAGATGGTGCAAATTTTGTGGGGCTAGTGAAATGTGGTGAAACTAATATCTTAGTGACAACTGTGAGTCATCTCAACAGTGTGATAGGGACAGGAGAGTGCAGGTCAGATTAAAGTTTTTCCATGTTTTGTATAAAACTACAGAAGAGTACAATCATCCTTTCAAAGTGGAAAATGAAATTTCAGGTGCCCACTGCTCATCGAGAACAGTTACTGAATTTTGTACAAAATTACATGACTTAAATAGAAAACAATGTCATGACAGTGTCTTCTAATAAGTTAATGTAATAAGTGTAATGTTTCATGTATAACTGTAAGAGCTATTGATGTGATATTGTCATGAAGCAGTTTATAGTGTTGGCGTCATTTTCTAGTCCATTTATTCTAAACATGTTGCATTTACACTTGTATTTGGTAGACCTTCTGATGTGATGTTTTTGCAGTTTCCAGGACAGTTACTTACAAGAATTTGCTATGCAGCATTTCTAATTTATTTTATGCCAAATATGTGATTTTCTTTGACTACATTGATATTTAAGGTGGTGTTCAAACAAACTTTTTTTTGCATAGACTTAGAAATAATGCTTTTTTGAGCATTTAGTGACATGACCTGAGTTTTAATGAGCCTGTGCAATATGAAAACATTTGTTGATGCAGATGGTATTTTATGCTGTACTCGTTTTTCTATAAAATTACTGAATTTATCATTAAAACATTTTAAAAATTGTTTAAAATGAGGTAGGTGCTCAAGACGTACTTACCTATGTTTATCTTCTGATAATTAGCCTTTGATAGGTGTTCAGTTAAACTCAGGTTGAAAGATCACTTCCATGTTATAACCACATTCTGTAAAGTGCAATTAATTACTGCTTATTTTACTTTAGTCAGTAGGAAACATTTTGTAGCTTGTGATGGTTACTATATTGTACACCCTCCCCCCCCCCCCCCCCCCCCCCCACCCTCCCCGCGACAAGTTAAACAGTTGATGAAAACATGACATTGCTTTGGGCTTGAGAATTGTGAAAGTAATTCAGTAGATTTCACAATTTTTTGTGGGGCATTGCATAAATTCTGCAGCTTCTGTTTGCTAATACCTGTCTGTTAAGAATTGGCATGTACCCCCAAAAAAGTCATCTTGTAAGCAGTTCAGTACTCTGTAACAGAAATTTTCGTCTCTTTTGAGTTTAGTGATATGTAGCTCCATATGTGCAAACTTAACGTGCATTGTAGAGTGAGTAGGCAAAACAAGTCTGTCTGTTGGTACTGAACATCATGGAATTTAAATAATGCCCCCCCCTCCC